>NC_091125.1:147266620-147439120 GCF_040183065.1 Periplaneta americana | reverse complement strand
ACAATATTCTGAACGAATTCTTTTACATTGTGATGTTCTAGAAAAGTGCAATAACAAAACTATAGTTAAACTGTTCAACGAAGCTATGGGTATCCTGTGGCCAAAGGGTATTATGTACGATAATGTGTTATTCTTTATTAGCGATGCTGCCCCTTATATGGTCAAAGCTGGACAAGCATTATCTGTTGTATATCCTAAATTGACTCATTTTACTTGTGTGGCGCATGCATTTCATCGTGTGGCAGAAGTGGTCAGAGACAATTTCCCTAAAGTAGATTTGTTGATTTCATCAGTGAAAAAAGTATTTCTCAAAGCTCCCAGTAGAGTTAACGTGTTGAAAGAAATGTACCCTAAAAATTCCATTGCCACCAAAGCCAATTTTAACTAGATGGGGTACATGGCTAGAAGCAGTTGAATATTATGCCGAACATATAGACTCTATTAACAATGTTCTCCTTGCATTGGACTCTGAAGATGCAGTCTCAATTGATACTGCGAAAACAGTTACCTGTGACATAAGTGTGAAGAATGACTTAGCTCACATTCAGCATACATTTTCATGCATCATAAAAACGCTCAAAAGTCTCCAAAATAGGCACCTTTCACTATCTGAAAGTTTTGAAATTATAAATAGTACTGTGGAACAACTGAATCGTGGTAGAGGTAAAGTTGCAGATGCAGTAAGAGCTAAGGTGGACACTGTACTTTCAAAAAACCCTGGATATGAAGAACTACAAAAGGTTGTTGCTGTGATGAGTGGTGAATCAACAGTGAAGATTAACTTGGACTTATCCCCAGCAGACATTGTGAAATTGAATTATGTACCAGTTACTTCTTGTGACGTCGAACGCTCTTTTAGTCAGTATAAATCTATCCTCAGAGACAATAGAAGAAGATTCACTTTTCAGCACTTGAAAGAAATGTTTGTAACCTATTGTTATGGTAACAGACAATAAAAATTGTGTTTTGTTGAAACTACATTGGAAGATAAGGTACGTCCATTATATTTTTTGTTTAGTTTGATTAAAATGTACCAATATTTAACGTACATAGTCATTTTTTTATAATTTTAAGTCCATATTTAATTCCATATTTTGGTAAAAATCCATATTTAATTCCATATTTTGGTAAAAATAACTACATATATATTTACATATTTCATATATTTTTAGTCCATATAAATCCGTTCCCTGATTATTAGTATAGATTTATTTATTTATCTATATAGGTACCTATCTATCTGTCTATTTATCTATCTATCTAATCTATCTGTTTGTATGTCTGTCTATCTATCTCTGTTTATTTATTTATTTGCATTTATTTATTTATCTATATCTAGCTGTCTATTTATATATATCTACCTTTCTATCTAATATATCTATCTGTCTATCTGACTGTCCGTCCGTCCGTCCATCTATCTGTCTATCTCTGTTCATTTATTTATTTACTTATTTAGTTATTTATCTATTTATTTACTTGTATTTATTTATCTATATATATCTATCTGTCTATTTATCTATCTACCTTTCTATCTAATCTATCTGTCTGTCTGTCTGTCTGTCTACAGTATGTTTGTCTGTCTATCTCTGTTTATTTATTTATTTACTCGTTTACTTATTTATTTATCTATATATCTATCTGTCTATTTATCTATCTACATTTCTATCTAATCTATCTGTCTGTCTGTCTGTCTATCTGTCTGTCCGTCCGTCCATCTGTCTATCTCTATTTATTTATTTATTTTAATGCCTTTATCCGGACACTCTATATTATTTATTTGTTATTTATTATGACTTATAGGAAAGTACACAGGCTATATGGCCATCAAAGCACCTTCTTCACGTGAATAATGGCCTGAATGAACAATTAAATTCACAATTATTGATAATGACTTACATAGCGGAATTTATAAAATAGAAATGGGTCTATGCAACTCATTAACAATAGAAATAAAAGAAAATTAAAACATAAAACGAGAGATGTGGCTTATAATGAATCAGCATTGACAGAAAATCAGAAAATTAATAAATGGATATAATACAGTAGTAGGAGACCATAATTTCTAGGACGACCAAAACAAGGAAAAATTCCATTATGTCAGGAAAAATTAAACTGAATGTGCTATGACTCCAACTGCGATCTTGTCCGCCATGAAAAAATGAAAAATCCCAGACCTGGCCGGAGCTCGAACCCAGGCCGCCTGGTGACATAGTTTAATAGTACTTGGCCCTTGGGACTTTCATGTGTTTAGTATCCATAGCAACGAAGATGTGCTATCTGTTGTGTAGAACTTTTATAGAGTTGTATTTGGTAACCATAGCAACCGAAACACGAGATTCCCATGCATTTATTAGCTGCGGCAAACAAGACGTAGGGTTTTCTTATACTCCCTGTGTGATACATCACTCCGTTGACACCCCTACAGGAATATGGTGGGAGGGTTCAAGTGGTATATGTGTAAAGTAAAAAAATCTCTATATCGAAGACTTAGGTTTGAAATTGTTCTCCTCCACCCCTTCCCGTTCCGTAACTCCTGTTCTTTACAGTTCTCCCGTTCCCCACTTCTCTCGGAGTGTAAATTCTGGTTTCCCGGACAGTTTGATCTTGTTCAGACTCCGGCTACGGGATTCGGGAACTCTCTCTTTTTTTTTTCTCCATCGGAAAATGGGGAAAGTTTCCTTCTTTCTCGCAACCCACTCACTCCCTTCGCAGCTTGCTGAATGGCGTATGGAAGGAAGAAGAACCGGGGGGCGTTAGAGCTTTGACAGTCATTTCCAACTACAGCAAGTAGAGGAGCTGGCTGGCGTATGTATATACGCGGGGCTGTCCTTGTTTCCTCTGGAATCGATGAACCGTGTAGAAGCCGTCAGTCGGAGCCCGCGGAGCGGAGATGGAGCTCTTGTCTCCCTCCTCCTCTTTGTGACTTGTTAAATCTTGAAATATCTTAATTTCTCCTTCAATGGCGGTATTACATTCGCGTGTCATTGGTGTGGAACGGATTTTTATGTCTATTCTATCATTATGCGAGACAAGCATGCTTCATAGACTTTGTGTGGTTCTTTATGGAATTATTTGCCAGCGATTTCGTTTTCTTAAAAGTCTAACTCAGGGGTGCATAAAACCTGAACGATGCCGACAGAATTTCCTGCTTAACACAGATGGTTGGTTGCAAGAACGGATTTAATCCTTCGTTAGCTGGTAACGTACCAATAATTTCAAAAGACCGGTTGCAAGAAACATCTTTAGTGTTATTGGTCCGTTAAACTTACTTACAACTAACAAATGGCTTTTAAGGAACCCGAAGGTTCATTGCCGCCATCGGTCCCTACCCTGTGCAAGATTAATCCACTCTCTATCATCATATCCCATCTCCCTCAAGTCCATTTTAATATTATCCTCCCATCTACGTCTCGGCCTCCCCAAAAGTCTTTTTCCCTCCAGCCTCCCAACTAACACTCTACAACCATTTCTGGATTCGCCCATACGTGCTACATGCCCTGCCCATCTCAAACGTCTGAATTTAATGTTCCTAATTATGTCAGGTGAAGAATACAAAGCGTGCAGTTCTGTGTTGTGTAACTTTCTTGCATCATATTGTAGATATGACGTGCATTAATACACACAAGAAATTTCATCACAGAATGTTGGATAGTTTTTTTAGTTATGTGGGAAACGCTTCATCACTGCACGGTGAACTGAATTTTGAAAAAAGAAATGTAAATATTTTTTTTTTAATCGTAAAGGTTTTTTTTTTTTTCATATAGC
Source organism: Periplaneta americana (assembly GCF_040183065.1). NCBI lineage: Eukaryota > Metazoa > Arthropoda > Insecta > Blattodea > Blattidae > Periplaneta > Periplaneta americana. The sequence continues at coordinate 147,435,355 of NC_091125.1, read as the reverse complement.
AGGAGGATAGTGTTTTACACATACCAATTTTCATTACTGTACAAGATACAGTAATGGAGGAAAAAAAAGTTGAAAATTTCCAAAATTTTACTGCTGTAAGCTGTACCTAACCCCTTAACAGTTATGTTTACGTTTTAGTTCGATTTCTCTATAATAGGCATATACCAGCGAATAGGGATTATAAAGAATGGACACTTCGCGTCGGTACCTTTGATGTAGCCGGACTGATTTCAATGACCTTCAAGCCAGCTAGAGCGTGAGAGTCTACTTTCTCCCTAGAGTTGGCGCTGACATCACACCAGCTAGCAGTCGACATAGCGGAAATATAATACATAATTAATACATCTAGGTACATTATGTACTCAAATAAAATAAATTGGATCCATAAAATAATAAATCCGTCATTAACTGTAATGTCTAGACTCTAGAGTTACTTTATAATGACAGTTGAGACGTTGACCCCAACAACAATTAAAATATGTAATGATTTGGTAGAGCTGAAAATGGAAAAACAAAACTTTTACGAGAAGTAAAACCATATACCTATATTATATTATATACAAATATTAAACGAATTCGATACTTAATTTTGTAATGTATTATATTATTTTATAATATAATTTATGATAGCTGAAATATAAAATATTATTATTACAACTAGTTTGTCACTGAGAAATAAGGAAAAGCTGTTAACTTGAATTTGTTTGAAGCAAAGCGTTACTGGATTATACAATAAGGTAGGCGATATTTGGATCCTGTGTCTCAACTCTAATCTCAATTATTACAGAGGTGTGAAAATTATTAGAATAATCTTAATTTTAAAGGTTTTTTAATAGTTCCTTTACAAATATTAGTTGAATTGATGAATATTGGTATATAATATTACTATACTGATGTAGGATATATTTACTACTAACAATGCCGGAAAGCATTGTTGTACATTGGTATTTTTCTTATTTTACAATTGTTATGGGAATTCAGAAATTATTATATTATGTTGGCGGAATTGGAAATATAAAAAATTATATGCACAAAACAGATGTATACGTTCATTTGAACCTTCACAACAATGTAAACGCAAAAACAATTTGTTTAAAGCATTTCTTAATTAATTTTTTATGTTTCCAATTCCGCCAACATAATATAATAATTTCTGAATTCCCATAACAATTGTAAAATAAGAAAAATACCAATGTACAACAATGCTTTCCGGCATTGTTAGTAGTAAATATATCCTACGTCAGTATAGTAATATTATATACCAATATTCATCAATTCAATGAATATTTGTGAAGGAACTATTAAAAAAGCTTTAAAATTAAAATTATTCTAATAATTTTCACACCTCTGTATCTTAGGGTATGCTCGATTACACTAACCTCTAGCGCTTGAAAGTGGAACTATACGCTGGCGCACAGAGAAACAAAACACAGGAAAATTCGCTCAGTGTCCATTCTTTATAATCCCTATTCGCTGCCTATGCGATGTTTAAATGCTGCATGACGTGGTACTAACGTTTCCTACATCGATGTTGTTTGTTAGATCAATAGGATGTGGGCATCTGCGACGATATGGCTTAATGCAAGTGTTGGCAAGCATCCCCGCATGTTGCGTCGTGCACCTCCCCCCCCCCTCTCGGCGACACACATGCCAAATTCACAAGAATAGGAATAAAACTGCATTTTCCTGTAGCTTTGAATAACAAACCAGCCCACACCCCCGCCAGCCAGTCCTCCTCGACATGCAAGCTCGTTCCATTGTTCAGTACCCATGGCAACAGAATTTAATGTTTCCGTCCTATATACATTGACAATGGAATTCTCTCGATATCCTTGTCAAAGGAAGCACCATGCTATTCGGAACATACAGTCCAGATCTGTCTCTAGAGTCTGATTTCTGAACTACCTCGTGTTTCATGACTTTTAGACCCGGTTCCGTAATGTTCCTGATTACATTTAACAGGTTGATCACCCTAATGGCATTTCGAGGCAACCACTTTTATAATTTTCACTATGCTGCCATCTAGCGACTACAAAGGAAGTCACGTTATAATATTTATAAAATTGAATGCAGTAGCTGCATATCAAATTAATCAGAATAAAATAATCTATGAGAAAACAGTATTCGACAGATATTGGAGAAAAAATGGGAGTATAAGGGTACAGTACATCAGTTATTCATAGATTTCAAAAAGGCGTATGATTCGATTAGGAGAGAAGTTTTATATAATAGTCTTATTGAATTTGGTATTCCGAAGACACTAGTTTGATTAATTAAAATGTGTCTCAGTGAAACTAACAGTAGAGTCCGTATAGGCCAGTTTCTATCTGATGCTTTTCCCAATTCACTGCGAGATAAATCAAGGAGATGCACTATCACCTTCACTTTTTAACTTCGCTCTAGAGTATGCCATTAGGAAAGTTCAGGATAACACAAAAGGTTTGGAATTGAACGGGTTACATCAGCTTCTTTTCTATGCGGATGACGTGAATATGTTAGAAGAAAATCCACAAACGATTAGGGAAAACACGGAAATTTTACTTGAAGCAATTAAAGCGATAGGTTTGGAAGTAAATCCCGAAAAGACAAAGTATATGGTTATGTCTCGTGACCAGAATATTGTACGAAATGGAAATATAAAAATTGGAGATTTATCCTTCGAAGAGGTGGAGAAATTCAAATATCTTGGAGCAACAGTAACAAATATAAATGACACTCGGGAAGAAATTAAACGCAGAATAAATATGGGAAATGCCTGTTATTATTCGGTTGAGAAGCTTTTGTCATCTAGTTTGCTGTCAAAAAATGTTAAAGTTAGAATTTATAAAACAATTATATTACCGGTTGTTCTGTATGGTTGTGAAACTTGGACTCTCACTTTGACAGAGGAACAGAGATTAAGGATGTTTGAGAATAAGTTCTTAGGAAAATATTTGGGGCTAATTGGGATGAAGTTACAGGAGAATGGATAAAGACAACGCAGAACTGCACGCAATGTATACTTCACCTGGCATAATTAGGAACATTAAAACCAGGGGCAGGGCATGTGGCACGTATGGGCGATTCCAGAAATGCATATAGAGTGTTAGTTGGGAGGCCGGAGGGAAAAAGACCTTTGGGGAGACCAAGACGTAGATGGGAGGATAATATTAAAATGGATTGAGGGAGGTGGGATATGATGATAGAGACTGGATTAATCTTACACAGGATAGGGACCGATGGCGGGCTTATGTGAGGGCGGCAATGAACCTGTGGGTTCCTTAAAAGCCATTTGTATGTAAGTAAATGAGAAAACAGGGTCAAAATAGTCTCTGGTTGTATCTACAAGCATTGTGCAATTAAAAACAATGTAGTTTCAGAATAGCCCCAAACATAGTGCTTTTCTGAGAAGTGCCTTTTTTTTTATTTTTTTTTTCAAATAGGCTACAAAAATAATATTTCGATGAATAGCATCCTAAGATTTGAACTTAAAACAAAATACTCAGAACAAAAGTAGTTTTAAAACAACAAAAAGATAGATAAATGTTTCATAATAGCCCCACTTTACGGTATTGTATTCTAATGCATCATTTCCGCATAAATTGACTGAATGCGAACGAAATCCGACCTATAGAACTACAGAAAGAGGGAAAAAATTAAGAAATAAAAGAAGGAAAAGGAGAAAATGTGGAAAAGAAAATGAGAAAATGAACACTGACGTGATAAAGTGTGGCACATTGGTAGGTAATAGATGTTTTGTGTTGGTAATGGGGATAATGTTAAAAAGGCAAGTATCGTATCGTATATCCTAGCAACAGCAGCACGCTGAAACATTGTGCCGATGAGATTGTGGAGCACAATAGCCCGCTCGCACAATACAAGTGTCAACAGTGGGCATGCACAAAGGGCCCAACACATTCATGGTAATGGCCGCTCGGAGTCCTTGCATTAGAAATTAACTGTTGCAAGAGTTCTCAAACGGGGGACGCGGCCCCCAACCTAGCAGAAAACAAAGAATTAAACAACTTGTCGTTTACATCCCTTAATACTGTAATGATTGTCAACTATCTAAGGTTGCTAGGATACGATAACAGAAGTTTTACAGCGTAGTTAATGTTATATGCATTTAAGTCCCGAATATTTAACTTATGACCTAAAAGTTAGTATTGCAACATAGTATAGTTGAAGGTCAGGCAGAATCCTCATTGTCACTAGGTATTCTGTTACGGCGTGATGAACTAAACTCCTAAATCTATTTACTAATTCCTTGAACGTAAACAAAAGAAACATTATAGTAGGCCTAGAATTCAAGCAGTAACGAAATTTCGTGCGCGGTTTACACAGAAAACTATTCTTTGCATTTGAAATAGGTACCATGTGTTTACCAAAGACTCTTTCAATTCCAAAACTTGTAAACCATGCGCTTTTCTTACATATTCTTAGACACAACCAATGAGATATGATTACTGTGTCATTTTTAACAATAAGATCATATACTGGGTGTTCATTTCAAAGTATGTCATGACGTCACTGTTGATGAGTCAGCGATTTGAAGCGAGTTTCAGCTTTGTGTCAGAGAAGTTGCCTATTAATCAAGGCGTTCAATCTAAACTTGAGAACGTGTACGGTATAACTTGAACATCGTAGCAACAGATGGCGGTATGTACGATCTGTGTGCTACCATAACCTCTTTCGAACTGTGTTTTGCGCGGGCAAGTCATACGCAGGGTGTTTGTTATCATCGGTTGCGTACGGAAACATTCCACAACACAAATCAAATGCTCCGTGTCCATGTTGACCGTCGAAATTAATGTCAACAAATACGTAAGTAATATCTTAACTCTCTCCACATATCCCGGCAGTAAGAAAAAAACTCACCTCAGTACATGTTTCGAAACAGTTCACATTCCTGCCTCTACCGGTGTTACCGTACGTATCAGTACGTACTCTTCTGAATGAACGCCGTACTTCTCTGGCACATAAGTAATACACCTCTGCGGAAGTGTAGGAAGATTGAATTCTCTAGGCTCATCGACTAGCGACATGACGGCATACAGCGAGCCATGACACACTTTGAACTGAATACCCAGTACTTCTATAAATTACAGTACAACTGGAAAGTCGGTGTTCTTATGTCACGTTAACAAGATATTTTTTATTCTATAGTCTATGTCAGCTGTCGGCATTTCATGCGGCATCTTACGTCATACTTATGCAGGGGTAGTTCATTAATGCATCCCTCCACACACGTAGGAAGGCAGAGTACATACGTAACTGGCGATCAGCATGTCTGTTTCCAAACCATTAAGCGTAAAGAGTGAAGCAAAACTAATATTTGTAGAATAATGGGAAGAGAGATTCTTTTTGTTGTGCATAGGAAGAAAATGTAACATGTTTCTTATGTTCTAAACTACTTGAAGGATTTCATATTATCACCATAAAGAGAAATTATACACAACTACATTTTCACGTGTACTTTGCCACAATACGAGTATTAATACTTATTAAATAAAAAGCGTTGCCGAATATCATTTTCTGATATAAAATTTTAAAACTCTGCAAAGAAGCCTAAATAAAGTAAAATTTCTCAGATTTAAAATTTCTCGAACATTTACAACAATTCAAAATGTCCACTACGTAGGTCATTTTGTGCTAGGTTTATTTCAGTGTTCGACTCGACATATATGTGAGCAATTTCTTTCAAAAATGTAATACGTTAAATGTAAAGCGCTCTCCCGATTGACGGACCAACATTCATTTGAGCAATTATAATTACAACTTACGATGGAGAACCAGATTTCACATCACTAATTATAACATCGGAATGGAGTAATTTCAAACCCATCAGAAGGATGCTGAGACATCATATACAGTATCTGGCCACATTATTATAATCACTCACATTTTTACTATATTTTACACATTACTTCCTCATTTGAACTCTGGTTTCCTTTCTTAAGCAGAATTCACATTACATATTTAATTTTTAAACAATATTAAGTAAAATTACAATTATAACAATGTTAATTCAAGAAATATTGATGAATAACCAACGACACCTCAATTTTTACAGAAATTTCTGTATTTCGTACGACCTCCTTTTGCTTTAATTACAGCTTCAATTCTCTTTGGCATGCTTACAATACACTTCTGTATTATTTCCTGGATCCTCTCATTGTGATTCCAAACATGTATCAGCCTTTCAATATGTCGAACTCTGGTAGTAATAAATTCTTTTGCCATCTCTCTTTTTACCAAGTCCCAGACGTTCTCAATGGGATTCAAGTCCGGTGAGTTTCCTGGCCATGGCAAAAGTGGAATTTTTTTGGAAGCCAGAAACGTTTTGACTCTCCTAGCAGTGTGGCAAGGTACACCATCTTGCATAAAAATATATTTCTCCCCATTTGGGAACCATTCGTTCAGCTGAGGGTTAAACCTGATTTCCAATGCCGTACCTGGATATATTGATCTTGTTTCAATGTTCCCTGAACAATGTAGAATCGTCCTGAACCTTTGCCTGATATCACAGACCATATCATGACTGATATTGGGTGTTTAACTGTGTTAACCAGGCATCCAGGAGCAAAATTTTCTCCCTTTCAAATGAGGAAGTAATATGTAAAGTATAGTAAAAATGTGAGTGATTATAATAATGTGGCCAGGTACTGTAGTTCCAAACTATACGGGAAGCAAGGTTCAGTCCTCTCCTCTCCTCAGCCTACATACCTTTTACCACCCCTTGTCTTGCAAGGCGGGCTGCATTTCATATGACGTCACTATGTTAACGTTCTGCCGACCCCTGGTCTATATGGTTTCTAAGATACCAAAACGTAATATAACTAAATTGACATAAAGAAAAACGCTGTTAAGTTCATTTTGTGTTGATTATTATTAATTACAATTTAACCTGGAATATTTTAAGATTCGAAAGAGAGAGTGGTATGCGGAAAGCAATGGGAAGCTACCGTATTTATCTTTCTCAAAAAACTGCAAACTTGGCATGATACATGGATCATATGTAGAGACTAAGAGGAAGCTATAACATACGAACAATTGGAGAATGCTGGGCTAGCAGTGAAAGACCTGCCCTTGGGCAGAAAACTATGAATGTGTCAGACTTCTTATGTCACGTCTATGTTAACTAATCTGGTTGCTAGGTTACGAGATTGCGGTAATACTATAACTGATATAAGGAAATCGCTGTTAAGTTCAATTTATGTGCATTATATTACAATTGAACCTTATAGTTCGTTTTACGCTAACTCAATCTGTGTTAACTAATCTGGTTGCTAGGATACCCATTCTTCATAATACTAAAATAAAAGGAAATCGCTATTAAGTTTATATTATGTAGATTATTAATTTCAATTGAACCTTAAGACCCATTCACAATGAAAATTAAACATAAACGTAACATAAACACAGAAGTTTGCGGCCAGGTTACCAAATGTGATCATTCACAATGATTCAAATAAACACTGACATTAACATTGCCGTTAGACGTTAACATGAAAGTTTGCAAACTCCAAACTTTCATGCTTATGCTTACGTGATTTGCAAACAGCACAGAATCGTGGAGCGCTGAAGTATACGACAGAATATGAGGAAATGACGTAATTGGTATGTTTCCATGGTTACCAAGTATCTTCGCGGTTATGTTTATATTCCCATCGTGAATGATGATATGACTTCTTGATTTTACTGAAATGATCGAGGGACTACAAAATTTTTTAGGCCTTTTATTTTATCAGTAAGTAATACCGTCTTTCCTTAGGAACTGTAATTTTTGCGCTCTCTCGAGCCATTACTGAAGAGAATGACGCATATAATTATCTACACCATACCGCCATTAAGTATATGGAAAAGAACCAACCCCACTTGATTAATAACTATAAAAATATTTGATTTTGACATCTTTAAGTTAACGCTTGCGTTATGTTTAATTTTCATTGTCACATTAACACAGTGTAAGTTAACTAATCTAGTTGCTAGGATACCAATTCTTGTTAATGTTATGTTTTATTTAACGACGCTCGCAACTGCAGAGGTTATATCAGCGTCGCCGGATGTGCCGGAATTTTGTCCCGCAGGAGTTCTTTTACATGCCAGTAAATCTACTGAATGAGTCTGTCGCATTTAAGTACACTTAAATGCCATCGACCTGGCCCGGGATCGAACCCGCAACCTTGGGCTACCAATTTTTCATAATACTAAACTGACATAAGGAAATCACAACTAAGTTCATATTGTATGCATTATTGATTACAGTTGAACCTTAGAGTCAGTCTTCTTATGTCACTTTAACACCACTTGTGTTAAATGTACAGGGACGTCATTTTATTTTTACTTCAATTTTTATTGTATTTTGGAATGTACTTCACTCCCACCCCTTCTACTAGTAAACTTCCAACCGTTCACGACACAGAGCCGAGGGCGCGTAAGCAGTACTGAGTTACTGAGTATAGTACGTTTCAGAAATATGTTCGCGTTTTCCAGTGACGAAAGAGCTTTCAATATTGAATCATATTTTCGTACGGGTACTGTCGTCCGTTTCCCTATGTCGCATCCCGGTTTCCCCCACTTGCTTCTGTTCGCCCCTCTGTTAAGTCTAGTAGCTGGGCTATCTTAGCTCTTTTCTGAAAACATTAATTTCTGTTAGGAATTGGACGTCTACGTAATATTATACAAGTGTTCAAAATAACTTAAATAAAAGGGCCTCCTTAAGTAATTAACTGTCACGTGATTTCCCCCCCCTTTCTACAACCCTGCGGCAAAACCACTTGAACGGACAGTAGATAGCATTTCTGAATGATTTTATCTTTTCGGATCGGGCAGAAGTGAAGATTGAATTTACAGTACGTAAGATACTCTTTTATAGAATAGGTACAGAATTATTTCAACATGAGTTACTCGTACGAAGGACGGAACTGGTAATTGGAATTAGGTACAATAGTCTATAGTGCGATAATATGCACAAAAGAACTGAAGCCTGTATCGAAATGAACGGCCACCATTTTCTAAAATGTGTTTAATTATCCATATTATGATTATTTTTTAATTTAACTTCATTCTCTATATTGTACGCTAATGTGTTGTAACAGTACAATATACAGTACACTGCATAATTAATACTTCCGAATGGATAGCTCAATTCGTGTGTAAAAACACTAAGTGTTAATACAGTATTGTATTTTGATTAAACAAAAACCTATTTCCTAGTTTACATAAATGGATGAACTACTTTTCTTTCCTCCTGTACCTAGTAAAGTGATTTGTATTTTACGCCAGTATCATCGAACTCCGTCGTGGAAGGGGTAGCAAACGGTGTTTCCTGTTTCAATCGTTAATAGAAAGGTATAGCCAGGTTAATATTAAAAATGTTAGTAAAAATAAAATGCTGTCCCTGTAGGATAGGATACAAAATTGGTTCACGCTGAAGCAGAAGTTGCGTTGTACTCGTAACTGCATCATATTGGTTCCTGGAACTGTGCCTGAGCCAGACTACATAAAATTGCATTTGGTTGGAAAGAAAGTCAGTAAGCGGAACAGTTAGCGTGTCTGGCGGTATCAGTTGCGTGCGCCCCTTTTGTTTAATATTTCGGCTCCCTCTACCCCCCCATCCAGTTTGAAACTGGCTGACCCTGCTTGGAGAACTGCAGTGGAAAATGTACAATATGTTGATCTTATTGGCGCTGCTCATAATTGTGGCCTCACTCTGTTTATTTGACGGACTGAGAGATATCTAAAGGGCATTAAACCAGCAATCAATAAATCAATCGCTTGCGGCGGATGGGAACCACCCCCAACCCCCACCCTCCCCTGCAATCCACGACGCAGTCCCAGCGATACTCCGCTCTCGTCCTCTGCGTAAAGCCTTGAGTATGTTATTTAATGACACTGTTCCAGTTTACGAGGTTCTATAAATGAGAATTAAACGTGACAATAATGTTATGAGAAGCAACATGTAATAGAAGGACACGTCTAATGAAGTGCTTCGCTGTCCTCAATTGTCGATGGCTGCCGTGTTTATAGATTCTGTTTATGATGGATAATAAAGTAAGTATATAAACACGGTTTATAATGTAGGTCTATGTATGTATGTATGTATGTATGTATGTATGTATGTATAGATTAATTCGCGAATAGACATCGGATTTTCGGTAAAAACCTGTGTTGTTCCTAAAGACATAGACTCATATTATTTATTGATTAAAGTTCTCGTTAACATTTTGTTAAAAACGTAAAATTTACACTGTCACACGTTAAAAGTGTTAAAATTGTTTAAAAAGGTATTTACCTTCGACAGACGGCCCGTTTCGACGCTATTTGTCGTCGTCTTCAGTGTCTCTTGAACCACTGCTGATTTTGGCTCTGCGAAGTGCAGTTGTCGATGGTAGGGGTGGGGGTGTGTTATTCCTATGGTGGGGGTTGGCTGTCTGTATGTTATGACGTATTATGTCAAACAATGTGTGCGTATTGAACTGTAGTTGCGTATTAAGTATGTAATGTGGGTGTGCTATTGTATTTTAGGATATTTAACTGTAAACTTTTTGGTGTGATGTGTAAAATTTCCATATCTGTTTCTATATTATTGTAGTCATGATTATTGTCGATAATGTGATCTGCATAGTTTGATGTAATGTAAGGTTTGGTTATAGCTTTAATATGTTCGTTGTATCTTGTATGAAAGGATCTTCCTGTCTGTCCTATGTAAAAATGTGGGCAACTATTGCATTTTAATTTATAAACTCCAGTTGAATTATATATATTTGAATGCTTAGTGTGGTTATTTAAGTAGCCTATTTCTGTGTTGTATTATTTGTTTTGTATGCAATTTTGTACTTTAGTTTTCTGAATGAAGTTGCGATTTTGTGGGTATTCGTATTGTGATATGTTAATGTTATGTATTAACATATTAAGTTGTATTAACACGTTTCATGGATTGTTATAATTATGGCCGTGACATCGGTATATTTGTAGTAGTTTGAAGGTATGCTAAGCTTCTTGGTCTTACTTTTGATAGTAAGCTAAGTTGGAATAAACATATTGATGAATTATCCAATAAACTATCTCAGACATTGTATCTGCTTCGAAGAATCAAACCTGTAATTGCACAAGACATGCTAATTAAAATATATTACGCCTTATTCCATTGTCACTTGAATTATGGTATTAGACTCTGGGGAAATTTTTCACGTATTGATGACATTTTTCTGTTACAAAAGAAGGCTGTTAGAATTTTATCTGGCTGTAATGATGTAGCACATTGCAAACCATTGTTTATTATATTTCAAATTATGACACTCCCATCTTTCTATATTTATGCATGTTTCTTGTATGTTAAAAGAAATTAAACTCAGCTTCCTTTACGTAAAGACTATCACGAGCACGCTTCCAGATATTGTAATGATATTCAGTTACCATTGATTAGACTTGAAAAAACCAATTCTTCATTTATGAAACGAAGTATAAAGTTTTATAACATGTTGGCTAATGACGTTAAAATTTTAATATGAGACATTTTAAGATTGTATTAAAAAGCATTTTACTAACCATCCATATTATAGAATAAGTGATTTTCATGGTATGCTTAAGAATGAGTTACTTTGACTTATGTTGATTGTTTCTTGACTTAGTTTGATTGTCTGTAGACGCAAGCCAAACTTAATAAAGCATATTTATATCTAGGCTATCTATATCTAACATACGACGCCGGACAGAATGTAATCGACGTGTTTCAAGTACAGGCAGCGGAAGCGAATTTGACACACGTCTAAGCAAGCACGTTCCGTGTTTTCTATACGATTATTGCATATTATAAAACCATTGTATAGGGTAGCGTATTTCAAAAATCATTTCAAACATTAAACCGCTATAAATATTATAATATTTGAGATAGGAAAAAAACAAAAACATCACAGTGTTGGGCAGGCAACGGGGTTTACAAAATATTGGGAAGATGTCCGCCGTTCTCTTGTTCAACGTACAGCATTCTGTCTGCGACACCATGCACGGCATTTTGCAGATAATGTCTTGGAATATTGGCAATTTCTTGCGAGATGGCATCTTTCAGTTGCAGTAGGGTTGTTGGATGTGTCAGGAAAACTCGTTCTTTAAGGTTCCCCACAACCAAAAGTCGGCCGGACTGAAATCTGGAGATCGCGGAGGTACGGAATAGATGTGATAAATAAATTAATGTAATAGTTAAATAAAGGGAAACCAAATTGTACGCCACATACATACATACATACATACATACATACATACATACATACATACATACATACATACATACATACATACATACATATATACATACATAATTTTGGCAGTTCATATCGTTTACACCATGTAGATGTATCGGTCAGAACCTCAATCAGAAGTAGCACGAATTTATGAGGTATTTAATTGTATTCACTGTGATTTCACAAAAGTAATAATAACACGACTGTGAAAAGCACCGCTGGTGTTCCACAACAACAGCAGCAACAACATTTCCAGCACAAAATCTATAAGTATACAAAAATTATATCCGTCTATTCGGCATTCAAAATGTGTGCGGCATCATGAATGGAATTTCACAAATTCACAAGACCGTGAGCACATTGCAAAGCCTTCCATAGAACTACAGTAGCAGGGGTTGCGCTGTTGTTTGTTTACCTTTCGAGAGATGACGCGTGGTTCACAGAACTGCTGTTCTCAGAATTGAAACTCTGCAACCGTTGAAAATACAATCCATGTTTGTAGGAATTACTCTTGTCTGAGGGATCATCGCCTGTACTTCTTTCTTTCAGCAGTTCTGCTATTTTGTCCTCTACCAATATATATATATATATATATATATATATATATATATATTATTTTACTGGCTTATTGCCTGTAAAGACTCAAAGTATTTTCGTTTGCGAATTTTTTTTATTTGTAACTAGCCGTACCCGTGCGCTCCGCTGCACCCGTTAGAAATAAATATAAAGTAATTACATAATTAAAATAGGACATTTGATCCAGGGAACATTCGTGTTTGATAGAAGGATAAATCGTTTAATATGTTACTTAATTTAAATTGCATCGAAATAATTAAAAATGCGATCATTTTGGTCCAGAGTCACTCATTTGGTGCAATGACAATTCCTTTAACATGTTTCTTAATTTTTATTACATGCAATCACAGTTTAATGAAGATTGACATCATTTAGATTTAATGTGTATATTTTATTTTACTTGTTATAGGTTTCCATTGAATTATGGTAATAACTTAATTTTAACCCTTGTTTTCTACGTACTCAGTAAATGACGCTTGGCCCACTATGGTTGTGAACCCTTCAAATAACTTAAATTATATTATATAATATTACATATTATATTATATTATATTATATTATATTATATTATATTATATTATATTATATTATATTATATTATATTATATTATATTATATTATATTATATTATATTATATTATATTATATCAGAAGTTACTGTAATAACATTATAGTATTATGTTCATCTAGAGAAACTACACTTTCCAATGGTGAAATAATAATTAATTATACAAATCGGTTAATTTAGCTTCCGATATTACTTCATACAAACACAGAAACATTCTCTATAGGCTATCTTTTATAGCTTTCGATTGTTGCTGTCCAAGGCCCCTTATAGACGAAGTCATTTTTTTTAATTCATTACACGGCCTTAGATGGCAGTTATTTTAATTTTAAAACTCATTTATCTCATTAAATATCAGTCCTATCAAAATTTTTCGAGGAATAAAACGTATCGCAAATTATTTTTAAAGAAGCTTTTGTTATGTAACATTTTTCACAAAAATCAATAATAAGCGTGATATTTCTATTTATTTAATTCAGGCCCCCTTATAACCCCCCTTTTAAATACTGTATTTTGAATGCCATATAGCCTAAAATCTAAGTTACAACGAACTTAATTTATATTCCAATTTTCGTCGAAATCCGTTCAGCCATTATCGCGTGAAAAGGTAACAAACATACAGACAGACAGACATACAAACAAAAATTTCAAAAAAGCGATTTTCGGTTTCAGGGTGGTTAATTATATATGTTAGGACCAATTATTTTTGGAAAATCGAAAATTACCAGAAAAATTTCTGCTACAGATTTATTATTAGTATAGATTTCTAACATTAACATCAAGTTTATACCCGGTTTTTTTTTCTTTTCTTTTTTTACTTGAGATGAAAATTTGATGATCATCAAAGAGCATTGTTATTAAGGACATTTCTTATTTGAACCGTGTTCCCTATTTCTTTTAATCATACTTGGATTACATATAGCTTACAGTGACGTAGCCAGGAATTTAAGATGGACGGTGGCAGTTTTCGAAACACCACTTGAGAAATGCGCCTATAACTTACATGCTATATATGCACCAAAACAAACAGTACTGTAAATATTTATTGAACTGAAAATTCATACAATTTAAGATAACATGGAAACGAAATGTTCTCACAGAAGCAAAAACGATGGGGAGGACATGGAGTGAGATCAAGGAGTTGGCCAGGAATAGTCAGATGGAGAAGCTTTCTGAGAGCCCTATGTTCCACTCAGGAATGATGGGAATATTGATTGATTAATTGATTGATTGATTGATTGATTGATATATGTATATATATATATATATATATATATACAGGGTGATTCAGAAGGATGTACCGTCCCTTACGGAGCTTATTTCCGAAGATATTCTGAGCAAAAAATGTGATGCAAACATGTGTCCTAATCTCAATATTTTCAGAATTAGGCCTACACTAATTTGAAGTTGTTTGTAAAATACCATTATTCTCATGTTTTAAGGGTAAAAGAATATTACAGATAAAGAATGAACTATTCAGGAGTATCATTTCTTTAATTAGCTAGTATTCTGAAGCTAAAGATGTGTTTTGAATTCCATAGTTGCTTCGTACATAATTTTTTTTTATATTTCTAACTACAAAATTACATTTTCTTATGCATTTATCACAACAATTGTTACAAATCACGCCACTCTTGTAAATTCTTTAAGACTGTACATTAGGATGCATAATTGAACTGTGAAGAATCAAGTTCCTAAAGTCGTATGGTTTGTAACAATTTTTGTGCTAACTGCGTAAGAATGATGTCATTTTTAGTTAGAAATTGAAAAATAAAATCTGTTCAGAGGAATTAACACATTTTTAGCTTCAGAACACTAGCCAATTAAAGAAATGTCACTTCTGAATAGTTCATTCTCTATTTGTAATATTTTTACCCGTAAAATTAAAAAAAAGGTAGACTATTTCACAAACAACTTCAAATTAATATAACTTTAAAAATATTGAGATTAGGACACATGTTTATATTAATTTTTGCTCAGAATGTCTTCGGAAATAAGCCCGGCAAGTGACGGTAAATCTTCGTGAATCACCCTGTATACTATATATATATATATATATATATATATATATATATATATATATATATATAATAAACATGAAGACATAAAGATAGCTCACTTTTCTCTGACTTTCTCTATAAAAAACATATTCAACTCAAAAGATGACTACGAACCGTTGACGCAGAGGTCCACGCCCGTTTCAGTACTTCAACGTCGATTCAACATTGTTGATGAAGCTATACGGTCCATCACGACCATGCGGACAGGATGGTGGTCATGCCGTGCTATGGTCACATTGCGTGGTCCAGTACCCTCTCGTCTCTGTGTACGACCCTCTTCTATCAACTGGTTCCACACACGCATCACTGTCGTAGCAGCATGCCCTGTACGAGCCGAAATGTCACGGTATGACAAACCTGCTTCCCGGAGACCAACCATTCTGCCCTGTTCGAACTCACTCACATGCTGATATTGCGCCCTTCCACGTCGACGAGGCATACCTGCACTAGCTTTCACGTTTCCACTTCGTTTGGAAGCTCTGCACTGACTGAGCAAGGCATAACACTGACCTTGCTGGCGACACAAGAGACGTCACTGTTAGGCCATCTCCCTGGAAACGTACTCAATTATTGGTGGTGCACTGTTCTACACACCTCCCGAGTTTGGAGTCGTTCGGATCATTCTTTCTAGGTGTAGCACTTTTCATAAACAGTAGTGTATATGTCACTTATTTTAACAAGCATTTCTCTTGAATTGGCCTCCTAACCTTCAGTACCTCGACGCTAAAGGTCCAGGCTTCACTTCCCTGGTCGTTGCCGTTGTATCGAAGAGAACGTTCTGCCTTTCACCGCTTCAAAATATCAAGGGAAACAGCTATTTAAACCCTCGGCTGTCATTCTCGCCAGGGATCCTGCTCAATGGCTCATATTCATTACAATTTCCCGGAATTCTATCCGAGTTCAGATAATCGCAGATCCGCCATTGTGCGGGTACCTGGCATATCTCGTAACCTAGACAACCGCCATTAATTTAAAGCGAGCTGCAACTTATATTCATTAGAATACCTCGCCCGCTTTTAATTATGTCCCTTAATTCCGTCCATTATCACAAATTAAGCTTTGTACAGCGAACGAGAGAAATGATCCGTTTTGTCTCGGGCTGTGTAACGGATCCTGTAGCTCATTTGTTTGTCGTCAAGTTGGAAAAACACAACGCTCCCCCGCCATATTCCGGTTGACATTTCTGTATACAATATTAATTATCTTCTATTTGTATACAATATGTTAAGATATTGCAGGAATTTTTACTGAAATGGCGTACATATTTACGTGAATACGTCTATAGATAAGTTCAGTCCAGTACTAAGGCGCCATCCCAGAAAGTCGACCGATACATTTTCAAGAGAGTTTTGTAGCGTCTATAATTATTTCTAAACAGCATGACATATTTCAATGAAGTAATAGCGACTAACAGACGAAGGATATATGTATTTACTTATTCTGATGAGTGTAATTCTTTTGCTTTGAATTGTAAATTAGTTTATGCTCGACCATGCCGAAATGTAGTAATTATACACCTGGTAGCAGCCCTTTAATGGACCTCATTCAAGTAAACCTATTCATTAAAGTTCAGGTGTTCCACAAATCAGAAAAAAACCATTGTAGCAATATGAAAGCGCAAGTATCGATTATTCTCGGATATGCAATCCAAAGACAACTAGCGAAACGTCACGGAGGCTGGAAATCCAATACTGTAGCAGAAGGTTATGTTCTGTTACAATAATTAGCGTTAATTGTGAATAATATTCAAATAAATTCAATTTGTCATCTCGTTTTTCAATGTCTAAATCAATTTCAAGGTTATATCAAGATTAATGTTCATTTTACTCTCTAGATTATATCAAGGTCAATGACATTTGTTCCTCGGAAAAAATCAATACTTTCGCATCGGCGCACATCTCACAGTTTACGAGATATTGCACAAGGTCAGTTCCGCTCCCCAGTCAGATAAGAATAACATGAATACTTATGAATAATTTCAAGTTAGAAATATGGTCGAGCATAAAAAGTCGTATGATGCTTGCCTATAATGGTAATTAAGATTAAGGTTAATATACAGTCTGATCCGTCTGGGTATGGATAATATTAATTTATTATTATAAAGCTATTATGATAGTAAGAAAAATTTCTTTCTGGTTATATTATGATTAAAAGATGGCAGTTTCCATATATCAACAATGCATAATCTGAAAGGACAAAATGAAAATCGTAGATGATTAAAATGGCTACTACAAATCAACAGCGGGCACAATGTGTTCTTTGGTATGCTAAATTTGAGAGTGTTAAAAGAGTTCAAAGGGAATTTCGACGTGAGTATGGTGTGCGTAATGTACCTAACTACGATTCCATCATGTTGCGGTATCGAACATTTGTAGAAACAGGTTCTGTGTTTAAAAAACATGCAGGAGGTCGCATGCGAAACCCAGTACGAGAAGCAGGTATCTCTTGGCTTGGCCCCCAAACTCCCCAGATCTAACCCCTTCTGACTTCTTCGTGTAGGGTTTTGTTAAAGACATTGTCTATTCACAGAAACCCAGGAACATTGATGATCTGAGAGTAAAAAATACTCAAGCTTTTCAACAAATCACCCCTCTTATGTTACAACGGACATGGGCTGAATTGCTCACCGTTATGAGTCGTGCAGGGTGCTCAATGGGGGTCATGTTGAGCTCTGAGGAATCTTCCATCTTTCAATGTTGTATGCACAAAGTTTCAACAAATAAAGTTAAGTAGTAAATGTTTTACGGTGTTTTTATTTTATCTATACCCAAACGGATCGCCCAGTAGTTTACAAATATGATTCAACGGAATAATAAAGGTGTAAATGTAGTTTTATTTGAAGTGATGTCTGAGTAAAGCATGTTGTGTCAGTGAAGTTATGGTTTACAGTGGCAGTGAATAGTTTCGATCAGTGAAAATTTGTAGTGTCAATGAAATGTGTACTATAGTGTCAGTGAAATGTTCTAAAGTGTCAGTGAAATGTTCTAAAGTGTCAGTGAAATGTATTCTAAAGTTTCAGTGAAATGTGTTCTAAAGTTTCAGTTAATGTATTCTAAAGTGTCAGTGAAATGTGTTCTAAAATTTCAGTGAAATGTTCTAAAGTAACAGTGAAATGTGTTCTAAAGTTTCAGTGTAATGTGTTCTAAAGTGTCAGTGAAATATGTTCTAAAGTGTGAGTGAAATGTGTTCTGAAGTGTGAGTGAAATATGTTACAGTGCCAGTGCAGTAAGTGAGATGAAATTGAATCGAAAATAGTGAAAAAGTATCAGTTCCAAAATAATATTATGAATATCATATTTATGTATCTATATGTAGGTTGTAATGGAAAATTAGGTTTACTTATTAACTACCGTATTAGGCTCCATTAATAATTGTAATTATTGTGTGTAATTAAGTCACCATTGCCACCGGCTGTTTGCCCACTTGCAGTGTAAATACATACATGCATGCATGCATGCATACATACATACCAACGTGACCTTGAGTTGAAGCGGGTGACATAATCTAAGGGAATCGCGCGGCAGCCGAGGCAGTGTAACTCGAGAATGCGAAGCGATAGAACGTTCGCAGTGGTGCCAAACGATCCATAACGAACCAAAGCTACAATCTCAATTGAGCAAAAACCCAGCCGTCGACAAGTTAATTTGGAAGAATTCGCGAGTTGGTAATAATGACTTTTCTGTTTTCACTCCAAGTTACAAGACAGCTTTGTATACGAGAGGGCTTGCAAATAAAATAAAGTGCTTCCTCTTGGGCGGTTAGCTTTCATAGTGCTGTTGCACGGGAAGTAATTTATTATATCAGTAATCATTACACATGAAAATTATCTTTTCGTATTTCTATTAATTTTAAGTACGAATGAAGTGGCTAGAATATACGAAGGGCAAATATGTTAAAAAATATACGTTATAGGACTATGATACCGTATAATTTATAAATAAAGTTTTACCGGTACATTTTATTTATTTAGATCATTAAAAAAAAATATTTTCTGTACTTTATCAAGTGAGAGAGTTGGCTCAGATGGTAGCGTTTGAGACTCGCATTCGTGAGGTTCCGGGTTCAAACCCCGTGGCTGGCCAATCTGACCATTTTCATGTTTTCCCTCAGTCACAAAGGCAAATGCCGAATTATAAATTTACATAACATGATTCATCACCGCCTCAATCACCAGTATCATAAACATGAATCACAATATATAATCAGTTACATGAACATAAGCCATCTGCAACACACAATAGAAACAGGAATTCAACAATAATGACAACGGCCTACTGGTATAGACACATCCTAAACACGCGATATGACCACATGTTGAAGCGTGTATAAATAAACTTAAAGAAAATTTTATCTTCTTATTTAGATACACACTGTATGATTTCATATCCGTGAAAAAAAAAATAGTCAAAGAAAAAACCATTCACTTTATTGAAATGAAGCAAGGATAAGCCTTAATGGCTGTTTCATTTGCAAGCTAAAATATTTGAAAGTATTTTTTCCAGGGCTTGGTTGATCCTATCTTTTTCTTATAATTTTATATTCACGAACAAAATTTAATTTGACATATTTCCTGTATTTCATTCACTTATTACTTTCCGAAATAAATGAAGGCGTCTATTTCCCAATTAATTCACATCGTTAGTTATTAGGATGTGCCGAACCTCAAAGAAAACACATCAATCACTACGAACAAAATAGTTCTTCTCTTTGTTGTTGCTCAATATCCATTTACTTTCATTTCTCACGCGTAGACACGATACTATCTCCATGTCTATAACTAAGCCTTCACTTAAAATTGAATAACAAGGTTGTTTTCGTATGGCTAACAAGGGTTCTACAATCTTCACACCACCGCACCATTAAATGAAATTTAATCATTTTGCTCTAACACAAGTAAGTTATTTTCTGTGTAAGAAAATCCATTACATTATCTGTTTTTTAAGTGTTAGGCCGGCTCATAAGTAATGTAGGTTTTTTGTAAGTTACATATTTTGTGTAACATTTTAATCATTTTCTCTTGTTGGACAATACAATTTACAGGACGTTATAGGTATTGATTTGTATTGTGAGTATGTGACAGTCAATTGTTCATACATAAGTCATTCCAGTTGTCATGGATGTTATATTTTTACTATTTTCAAACTGTATATATTGAAAATGAAATGACTTTTGTCAACTTTTATTATTATAATCAATGTAGAAGATAAGTATCATTTTACAGGAAAAAAAAGTTGTTGAATGAAATGTATTACTATTTCAGAAAATAAAGAAAAGGTTCCCTCACGGAAGTTACATGATTTGTGAACTCACTTTACAACTTATTAACAAAAAGTGTAAAACTCAGGTCTCTGCCTCAAGCAAAAAGGGATTCATTCTCTTAGTGTCCATGCGGCAGCTATGCAAATCTCATAGCCTCCAATTAGTTCACAAAAATATAATTGGTCAATATTTTATAGCTGTTTCTTTATTTGTCACGGATGTTACAGATGAGTTAATGTCCTTCGTTTTTCCGGTTTTAGAACAACTGTAATATTTCTAAGTCAAAATATTCAGTTCAGCTATAAGATTAAAATTGTTATTAACCCAAACTACTGAAAATAAATAGCAGAAATAATAATAGTACAGTTACAGAATTTTGTTAATTGATTTCATTTTAAAAATACGTCCGTTTGTTTGCAAAAAAGGAAATCAGAAAATTGTTATTAAATTGTAATTGTTTATTTTACAAACGTAGGGACTAATATCACATTTCCGTTACAGACAGTTTGTAGAACATGGTTTTGCAAATACATTTCAAAAAACTGTTTGAATCTATCTTTAAAAACGGTTTAGATATATCGGTTTTAGTACAATCCTGCATTGGGTTTATTTTTTTTTTTTTTCAAATTTGGGCCACCAAATATTTTTTTTTTTTTTCAAAATATTTTTATTTGGTTGAATTGCAACAGCTATGAGCTCTCAACATACAAAATAGTAATATGCGTTACAAGAGCGGTATGTTGAAGTTTTCATGTTCGAGGAAAAGTTTGAAAAAGCGAAACGTAGTTGAGCTTTTTTAATTTCCGAGAATTGAAAGAAAACATACCGCTCGTGTATCGTACATTATTTTGTGCGAAGATCGTTTATTACATACCTGAAAGAGGAATTTCTAATTAGTTGCAATGAAATCTCCATCTTGGTTTCTGTTCAATGACGGCAAACTTGCAAAACAAAAATATCTATCTTCAACATTGTTGCTTTAAAATGCTTTCTGTGTTTACTATACTCCAGCAGGCCGTGATATACGTCTGTCTTTTTTTCCCCCCAGTCTATAAATGCGAACTTAAACCAAACGGTAAGGTTATGTAATGATTTAGAGTTTACTTAATTTTTTCAAATATTTAAAAAAAAATAATTAACAGTGCAATTTAGGTGAAGTTGCAGTGGTAAGTTTCCAATTTATAATTATTACTATATTGAACGTCTCTAAAAATAATATGTTAAAAGCCTAAAGCAGTAAAATCAATATGTCACTTAAGCGGTAAGAAGAGGGAAATTGTTATGTGTGTTAGGTTGGGAATACTGAATGTGGAATTTTACACTTTCCGCGGATTGGTTTAGTGCGGAAACCAGGCAAATACGCACGATCTCGTACAAAATTAATATTTTAAACCAAATAGGAAAAACGTTTTAAAAAATACCATCCTCTCCCCTTAAACTTGGCCCGGGATCGAACCCGCAACCTCGGGCAAAGAAGGCCAGTGCTATAGCAACTACAAACCAGGCCGACTCATTTAAGATATATGGACCATATGCGGAGAATAAGAGGAAGGTAGAAAATAGGAAATATTGGAGAATGCTGGTTTTGCAGTGAAAGACCTGCCCTTGAGCAGAAAACTATGAGTGAATTAATATATTGTAGTGATGATATGATAATATTAATACGCAGCTCCTCTCCGTTGTCCAATATACGTAAGGGCCCTCGTTGCACCTGACGCACACGTGTGGTCGCTGCTGCAGCCCCGCTGCACTGTGCCGGCCGTATTGATCCAATGCCACGACATCTCAAAAATGTGGCGCCTAGCGGCCTGCAAGGGGTAGCCACTCTTGCGCCTCACTTTATTGCGTCGCCATGACAACACACCCACGGAACTGGCGTCGTCGTCGTCACGGAGGTTAACTTCCTTGCACTCTTAAACCCGGCACAGTAGAGGTATTTTTTTCCCCTTCTCAATTTGGTAGACCTATGTTATCCGAAATGAAGCTCTCTGTGCCAAAGAAATACTTTTAATAAGTAGTATTAACAGAAGTCGGTTTGGAAGTAAATCCCGAAAAGACAAAGTATATGATTATGTCTCGTGACGAGAATATTGTACGAAATGGAAATATAAAAATTGGAGATTTATCCTTCGAAGGGGTGGAAAAATTCAGATATCTCGGAGCAACAGTAACAAGTATAAATGATACTCGGGAGGAAATTAAACACAGAATAAATATGGGAAATGCGTGTTATTATTCGGTTGAGAAGCTTTTATCTTCCTGTCTGCTGTCAAAAAATCTGAAAGTTATAATTTATAAAACAGTTATATTACCGGTTGTTGTTTTATGGTTGTGAAATTTGGACTCTCACTTTGAGAGAGGAACATAGGTTAAGGGTGTTTGAGAATAAGGTGCTTAGGAAAATATTTGGGGCTAAGAGGGATGAAGTTACAGGAGAATGGAGAAAGTTACACAACACAGAACTACGCCTTGTATTCTTCACCTGACATAATTAGGAACATTAAATCCAGACGTTTGAGATGGGCAGGGCATGTAGCATGTATGGGCGAATCCAGAAATGCATCATCATCATCATCATCATCCTTCACGAATTAGGCCTCTGTAGACCTGTTTCGGCCCCATCTAGCAGTCTTCTTAACGGTCTTCCTGGTCGACGATGTCCTCTAGGTTTATATTGCATCATAATTTTTGGGATTCTTGAATTTTCCATTCTTCTTACATGATCTAGCCAATTGAATTTGTATCTGGTGATTTTTTCTTCTACTGACTCTACTTCTAATTGTTCTAAAATTTCTTCATTCCTTTTTCGGTCTAAAAGAGTATATCCTGCTGTTCTCCTGAAAAATTTCATTTCCGTTGCTTTGATTCTGTTCATGTCTTTTTTCTTTAATGTCCAAATCTCGCTTCCGTATAGAAGGGTGGGTAATGCTAGTGTATTATATATTTTTATTCTTGTAGATTTTTGTACTAATTTAGCTTTTAATGTATTGTTTATTATTCCTAGAATTTGTGTAAATTTGGTAATTTTCTTGTTCACATCTTTTTCATTTTGATAAGATATTTCACAACCCAGATAAATGAAATTTTGCACTTGTTCGAGGCATTGGTTATTGTGTATTATCTTACTTCTCACTGGGTCTTGTCCTAAAAATGCCATTACTTTTGATTTTTGTGCTGAAATTTCCATCCCAAAATCTTTTAATATTTCATTTAATGTATACAATCCTCTTTGTAAATTATCCTCTGATTTGGAAATTATGACTTGATCATCGGCATAGAGTAAGGTATTTAATGTTAGAGCACTGGTTATTTTGATTCCTGATGTGTAGATTTGGTTCCATTTTAAAATAATTTCATTTATATAAATATTAAATAAAGTTGGTGATAGTGGACAACCTTGTCGAACTCCATTATTAACTAATTTTCTTTCGGATATACAGTTATTTATTTTGACACTTATTTTGCTGTCCGTGTAGATTTCTATTATATTTTGTAATAGCAAATTTGGAATATTTTTTTCTTGTAATATGTCGAATAAAAGGTCTCTTCGGACTTTATCAAAAGCTTTCACAAAATCAATAAAAGCTAGATGGGTTTCTAAATTAAATTCTCTTCTTTTTTCCAGCAATAGTTTGATACTAAATAATGGATCTACACATGATCTTCCTTTTCTAAAGCCATTTTGACACTCCAGAAGGAAAGTTTCAGCATGTTTTTTTAATTTTTCATTTAAAATCCTACTAAATATCTTATAACACGTGTTGAGGATACTAATCCCTCTATAGTTTTCAACATTCTGTTTATCTCCTGTTTTATATATGGGAATAATTACACTATTTTTCCATTCTTCCGGTAAAGTGGCAGTCAGATATATTCTGTTTAGAAATCTTAGTAATCTTTCTTGAAATAGATCTCCTGCATATTTATACAATTCTGAATTTAGGTTATCTTCTCCAGGTGATTTACTATTTTTCGTCTTCTTTAATGCTTCTTGTAGTTCTTCTTTTGTAATGCATTGTTCATCTGGGTTTTTTGTGTCCCAGAATTTTGAATCAAAAGTAGGATTGTTCCATAAGTTTTTGTAAAAGTCTAGGAATGTTTCTATTTTGGGGCAAGGGTTTATCTTGGCGGATTCCTTTATGTCTCTGTTCATGTATTTTAAAATTTTATATGTATTGGGTTTCATTTTATAAATGTCAGTTTCTAAAAAAGATATAAACTCTTTCCATGATTGCCTGTGTCGTTTTCTAATTTCTCTGTTAGCTATCGCCCTTATATAGTATGTTAATTGGGAGGCCGGAGGGAAAGACCTTTAGGAAGACCGAGACGTAGATGGGAGGATAATATTAAAACGGATTTGAGGGAGATGGGATATGATGATAGAGAATGGATTAATCTTGCACAGGATAGGGACCAATGGCGGGCTTATGTGAGGGCGGCAAGGAACCTCCGGGTTCCTTAAAGGCCAGTAAATAAGTAAGTAAGTAATAATTAAAGTTCCATTGAGCAACAGTAACAATTATAAATGACGCTCGAGAGAAAATTAAACGCAGAATAAATATGGCAAATGCCTGTTATTATTCGGTTGAGGAGTTTTTGTCATCAGTCTGTTCTCGAAAAAGCTGAAGGTTAGAATAAGTTATAAACAGTTATATTATCGCTTGTTCAATATGGTTGTGAAACTTGGACTCTCAAGTTGAGAGACGAACAGAGGTTAAGAGTAAAATAACTCTTCTCGGGTTCTCAGCCAGGTAAGTTGGAGATTTGCTTCCAAGCTTTCGATGGCTAGCTCTGCCATCTTCTTTAGGGAATGAAGTGATGTGGGACCATGTCTAGCTGGTATATATGCAATAGTAGGGCTTCCCGCTGCTGGCCAATCAGGAGCTAGTTCCTATTCCCGACCACCAGGCACATTCTGGTCCCACATCACTTCATTCCCTGAAGAAGATGGCAGAGCTAGCCATCGAAAGCTTGGAAGCAAATCTCCAACTCACCTGGCCGAGAACCGGAGAAGAGTTATTCTACATCAATCGCCGGGAAAGCCTCAAGTCATACAGAGGTTAAGAGTATTCGAGAATAAGTTGCTTAGGAAAATATTTGGGGCTAAGAAGGATGAAG
Source organism: Periplaneta americana (assembly GCF_040183065.1). Taxonomy (NCBI): domain Eukaryota; kingdom Metazoa; phylum Arthropoda; class Insecta; order Blattodea; family Blattidae; genus Periplaneta; species Periplaneta americana. The sequence continues at coordinate 147,409,553 of NC_091125.1, read as the reverse complement.
TTACAGGAGAATGGAGAAAGTTACACAACGCAGAACTGCACGCATTGTATTCTTCACCTAAAATAATTAGTAATATTAAATCCAGATGTTTCAGATGGGCAGGGCATGTAGCACGTATGGACGAATCTAGAAAAGCATAGGCCTATAGAGTTTTAGTTGAAGGACCTGAAGAGGGGAAAAAAAAAAAAAAAAAACTTTGGAGAGGCTAAGGCGTAGATGGGAGGATAATATTAAAATGGATTTGAGGGAGGTGGGATATGATGGTAGAGACTGGATTAATCTTGCTCGGGATAGGGACCGATGGCGGGCTTATGTGAGGGCGGCAATGAACCTCCGGGCCCCTTAAAAGCCATTTGTAAGTAAGTAAATATTAGACTAATGAAACCTCTGATTGAGGTTCTGACTGATATGTAGGCTATATCTATTATCAGTAGGGATGAAAGTTCGGACACCGAACCTATTAAGGTAACTACGTCGCGTGTTATACAAGTCGTGTTGTTTACATCAGCTCGGGGTGGTACAGGGACTTGTACAGAGCACTGTTGTGCTTCAATCAAAACATTGTTCGATATAGTCAGGTAACTAAAAATTAGCGTATAACGCGCATTTACGAAAGCGATTTACCTCATTCTCTTCTTTGTAAAAAAAAATTGTGATACATTTTAAATAAAAATGAATGGTGTACTTTAATCCTTAAATTGACAAAGTATCCTATAGGATACAACAGGTTAATAGGCCTATGCTATATGCTATAATAGAACAATATAAAGAAATTAGTAGGGAAATTAAAATTGAGGGAGATCTTGCGGAGCAGAAATTTTGAATCATGATGTAAATTACCTCATAAGGGCAAAAGTATTATCCTGTATTCTGAGTGCTCCAAGGCAAATTCCTGGATGTCATCAAAAGCAAATTTATCAATTTCAGAATACATCAATGCAGTTAAAATGTCCAGCAATCTATCTGCGGTTAGATCTGTGCCCGGCAGAAGTTTCAACACAACCCGTTGTCGCCATCCCGGCTGCAACGAGACGGAAACTCTTGGTCACGTGTTGGGATTCTGTCGAAAAACGGAGCTGCTGCGCAACAATCGATACCATAAGGCCAGGACCGGTATTGCTGATGTCCTCAAGCGTCGCGGATGGGAGGTACACGAGGAGATCCACTGCGTTTCATCCTTAGATTCGAACAGAAAAGCAGATATTGTAGCCATCCACAGGACTCAATCTAAGGGATTAGTCCTTGATCCTACAATCCGGTTCGAGAGGGATGCCCTACAGGCACAACACGTTGATGAGGAGAAGAAATCCATTTATGAGTCCTGCATCTCTTATCTAAGTGAGAAATATAACATTCCCACTAGTCGGTGGAGTGTTTCTGGTGTTTTGTTTGGTGCACGTGGCACACTCCCTAAATTCACATGTGATATTTTAAAAGCACTCGGACTCCGATTTTTTTAAATTCAAAAAATTTTGTTGAATATTCTTAAGGATTCAATCCAAATATTACATTACCATTTATATTTTGGCCATTGATGACTCTGTTGGGTTTGCATTTCTCTGAATTTTTTAGTAAACACATCCTGTCTTTCTAAATTATTCTGTAGTGCTTTTATTCTGGATCTTTATGGTCACCCTCATTGAGGGCAGATTATTTTCTTTAAATATTTATATATATTGTACAACATATAAAATATGGACATTGCGATACTTGTTTTCTTTACAGTCCGACAAGGTTTAATAAACTCTAGCTCCATCTCACTTGCCGAATACCTCCAGACGCGCAGCATCTGCTGCTGAATTAGCCGTGAAGAAGAAGGTCAATAAATATGCTCATCTTTTAGACAATTATATCTTTGTCCCCTTTGCTGTGGAGACCTTCGGTCCTTGGAGTCATGACGCTAAATATTTGGTATCTCAAATCGGCCAAATTTTGATCTCATTACTGGTGATCGTCGTTGCACTACTTATTTGCGTCAACGCCTAAGTATTGCAATTCAACGCGGAAATGCAATGAGCGTTTTGGGTACTCTTCCAGAGTCCAGCCCTTTGGACGAACTCTTTCTCCTGTAAAATTTATTATTCTGTGTGTAAATATTTCTGTTTAGTTTAATAAACTAGTTTGAGAAATGAAGTTTTGGCAATTTAAGGGTTAAGTTGCAATGACCAACTGTTCTTTCATTCACTCATTCATTCATACACATATAGTGTTCTGCCCAAGTGCAGGTCTTTAACTACAAACCTAGCATTCTCCAATCCTTTGTATTTTCTGCCTTCCTCTTTGTCTCCGCATTTGATCCACATATTAGGCTATCTGATATCTTTTTCTGCTCCGAACTCTTCTCCCGTTCACCATTCCTTCCAGTGCATCCTTCAGTAGCAGTTTCTTATCAGCAAGTGACCAAACCAATTTCTTTTCCTCTTCCTGGTCAGTTTCAGCATCATTCTTTCTTCATCCACGCTTTCCAACATACATTCATATCTTATTCTGTCTGTGTACATTCGAAAAATTGTCATACATAAACCTGTTTCGATTGCCACTCAAACAAGAAAAGTTCTTTAGATATAACACGAAATTATTATTGCGAATTTGCAATTATTTTTATTTATTATAATATTGTTGTATTGTATCTTCTGCCTGTTCACTGTATAGTTGATATTGCACTTCACAGAGTTTCGAGTGTATAGAATTTTTTTAAGAACACTCTTCAGTGTTAGTTTAATCCTTTTATTCCTACCAACAGCTGATCGTATAGAATTTAAAGTTATGTAATAACACGAGGGTTAATATTGTGTATGCATGGTTGTTGGAGTCGAATATTTTTTGTCGTACATATACTTTTCTGTGATGAGTGTTTAAAATGTGTATTCTCAGATTATGAAACGGAATATTTGCACATATCAGCATCAGACTCAAATCATAATAAAAAGTGGATTGATCCGAAATAGAATCACAAAACAATTTTAGATGTTCGATGTCTGTTTTTACGGCGAAAATCTGTAGTACAGTGGCGTAGCCAGCGGGTGGGCCAGATGGGCCCAGGCCCTCCCAAAAAATTTGCGAATTTTTGCGTTTCTTTTTAGGGAAAACATTCAAAATTAAAAATAAACCATGTATCCAGAGTAATAGTTACAATCGATTGAATTAAGATAAGAAGTCAAAAATGCGTTCATTTCTTCAAGAGTCAATTAAACTATATTAGATTGCGCCTAAAATTTGTCTGACAGCGATAAAAAGAAGGAAGCTGTGGACGCTACTGGATTGTTACATTACCTAGAAAAATTTGACATCTTATTTTATTTGGTATGTTTAGATGGTATTCTTGCTCTTGCAAAGTCATTATCGGAAGCACTTCAGTCTCCAAAAATGGATATTAGTAAATGTTCGTCCCTCATTAAGACAACGATATATAGTTTTTCAAAGCTCCGAAACGAAGAAAAATTCGAAGAATTTCATTCCAGTGCTGCATCCGCAGAAAGGACTTTTTGTGCTTTACGACGAATAAAAACTTACACCAGGACAACCATGTCAAACACAAGGCTTTGTAATCTAGCAATGTATGTCTCAGTTAGGCCTATAACTTGCCACATATCGTCAAAATTTCGTATCATTTCTTATCGTAAAATACTAGGTGAAAAATGTAATTTAATTTGTGTCAAGTAATTTCGTTTGTGAATCTGTGCGTCGCATGCTCCAGTTGTAATCCACAGCTGTGCGTTGGAAGTCTGTATACTCGATATTCTCGAGGAGAGTAGGCTCGCCGGTGCATCTAATCTAATTGTGTGCGTTTGCATTGTTCGCACGTGGGACCGGAGCGATTAATGTGTGTGAGACAAAGCGAGCAGTCCATTGTGATGCGATCCGACGCGTTTGACTCGTCTTCAGTAGTATTAATGCACCAACAGGCGAGGGCCTGCGGCCAATTGTAACTAATTTAATTATGGCACCAATTATTGTGGATTAAGATTATGACGTAATTTAGCGAGTAGGTAGTTTTGGTGAATAAAGATAAATATACTAATATATTAAGGAAATATTCAACAAAATGAATAAATAAGTGATTAAACTTGGATAAAGAAATTATTCTCTAAATTAATGGATTAATGAATGGATAAGTGACAAAAGATAAATAAATGCATGAATTAAGAAATGATTTTATAAGTACTGTAAATAAAAGGAATATATGAATCAAGAAACGAGTTAATGAATGAATGAATGAATGAATGAATGAACGAATGAGTGAATGAATAAACAGATGAATTAGTGATTAAAAATAAATTGAATATATGAATCAAGAAACGACTTTGTGAACGATTTTTTTAGTGAGTGAGTGATTATAAGTAAAAACAATATATGAATCAAGAAATAACTTGATGAGTAAGTGAGTGAGTAAGTTAGTGAGTGAGTGAATTAATAAACACGTGAATGAGTGATTAAAAATAAAAGGAATATATGAAGCAAGAAACGACTTAATGAATGAGTGAGTGATTAAAAATAAAAGGAATATATGAATCAAGAAACGAGTTAGTGAATGAATGAATGAATGAATGAATGAATGAATGAATGAATGAATGAATGAATGAATGAATGAATGAATGGGTGAATGAATGAATGAATGAATGAATGAATGAATGAATGAATGAATAAACAGATGACTTGGTGATAAAAAATAAATTGAATTATGAATCAAGAAACGGCTTAGTGAATGACTTTTTTAGTGAGTGAGTGATTAAAAATAAAAGCAGTATATGAATCAAGAAATAACGTAATGAGTGAGTGAGTTAATAAACACGTGAATGAGTGATTAAAAATAAAAGCAATATATGAATCAAGAAATAACGTAATGAGTGAGTAAGTTAGTGAGTGAGTTAATAAACACGTGAATGAGTGATAAAAATAAAAGCAATATATGAATCAAGAAATAACTTAATGAGTGAGTGAGTGAGTGAGTGAGTGAGTGAGTGAGTGAGTGAGTGAGTGAGTGAGTGAGTGAGTGAGTGAGTTAATAAATATGCGAATGAGTGATTAAAAATAAAAGGAATCTATGAATCAAGAAACGACTTAATGAATGAGTAAGTAATTAAAAATAAAAGGGATATATATGAATCAAGAAACGAGTTAGTGAATTAATTAATTAATTAATTAATTAATACATAATTAAGATATAATTTAGTGAGTTAATGAATAAGTAATCAAAAATTCAAATTAACTGTTAAGATATTGAGAAATGCTTCCTTGAATGAATTATTTAATTAAAAATGTAAGAAATAAGCGAATTATTAAATTATTTCATAAGTAAGTAGGGTAAAAATTATCTAATAAACGAAAGTGAAAAGCGAATAAAAGTAAGTAAACTAATGATTGTTGAGGGGTTTATTGAAGTAGGCTACATCTGTAGTTTCTGAAAAAGGAAATCCTACGCTTGTCACATTTTCACTTTTTCCTCTCACAAACAGTTTCTTGTTCTAGACTAACCAGAGGCATATGGGGATTTATTGAGTGGGGAACAACTAAATTCGTGAATAAATAAATAAATAAATATAAATAAGCAAATAAATAAAAAATAAGTGAATAATATGTAAATAAGTAAATAAATAAATGCGTAACAAGGAAATTTAAGCTTCAGATTGAATTAATGGCTGTAACTCGAAGTGTCATCGCTTGTTTCTTGAAAACAGGTTTACTCCTACACGTTTTTAACCCATGTTAATCATGAATGACTGGCTCATAAACCTAATAATGGTTCAATGGCTGCACTCTTATTAGGATGTTCTGGTAATGGATCACTTAAGTAGCCTTCCATAATGAGTCCTACTGAGGTTCTACGTGCAAGTGTCTGCGTAGTTCCTTAAAATTATACATTGTTGCAACATTTCATACCATTAAAATGGTGACTTCTGTTGAAATACCACTGCTAAACTAATTTCGTTTCTTTCTTTGCAGGTAAGAACCAGATTCTAGCTGACAAATGCTCACGTTGCTTCAGTGGTATGTATTACACTACCAATATATGAATGACTATGTAACAATAATGAATGCTATTTTTATATTGAATATTTTAGGAGACTGATACGAAACATGGTTTTATATGCAGAGACCGGAACTTTGGCAGAATGCCTTTTTAAATGTGTTAAATCTGACTTCATTTTGAAAGTAAATCTATACGAATTATACGTTTGTGATTGAAACGTCACAGTTTTATGTTGCCCGTCTGTGTCATTTTTAATATAAATGCCTAATTTACAAAATAAATGTTTTTTTGCCTTTATTTGAGTATTTATCTGTTATTTATTAATTTTTTATTAAAAATTGCTTATAGGTACGTATATTTTAATTTATTTAGGCTATATAACCGCTACAATGAAAGTGACTTCACCGAATGTATATTATTGTCTTTCAGACGGTTCATATTCTCTTTGCAACAATGAGTGCTGCCGTGCAAAAATGTATAACAGTAAGCGTTTTAATTATCTCTTGTGTTTATTTGACAAGACAACAATGAGTGCGGGTCTAAGGTTATTTTTAACGGTTATTTTTCTTTCAGTTTTCATTGTGACGTTGTTGTAGCTAGCAGCAAGATGCGAAATTCAGTGTTCTTTACGCAGTAAATTGCAAAGTTACGTTAATACTTTTGAATCTGACATATTTTCTACTGATGATAAAGTACTTACAGTGAAAATATGTGGGCAGTCAGTGAACTACGAAAATAAATATTTCATATCGCAACATATAAGTACAACCAAACACAAAAATGCACTTTCCAAGGCTACTGGGAAGAAGATTTCTTTGCTTCCAACAGTAATTGCAACATCGAGTCGAAAATCTCAATTTGCATTCGACTTGTGTAAAGTTTTTCTTGCTGCCGAAAGTCCTTTGTGTAAAGTGCAAGGTTGTGGGTCTAGTGCAAGGTTTTTGTAATTGCCTTTTATTGCGTATTTTAGCTATTTATGATGCCTTTTTCCTGCCTATTTTAGGTATTTATGATGTCTTTTTCCTGCCTATTTTAATGTTTGATAATGCCTAAACTTCCGGTCTTTGGACATATATTACACCGGTTCTATTATTGTCGTGTTCTCACTAAAGCATTGTTACTTAGCTGTATATGATGCGTTTCGCCTACAGTCACTAGATAGTTGGCTGAGTAATACCTGACTTTAATACACATTTTTTGGGGGGGAGGGGGGGTTAGTGGTTCAGAAACCCCTTCACTTTTCAATAATACAAAATGTAAGGAGAAAGTATTGTAGAATTGCAAAGAAAATACACGTTTTCACCATCGCTATAACAAAATAGTAGTTTTAGCATGACGTGTGTCTATCTCCGTACAGCGATTTCTCCTAAACTAAAGGAAGGAATTTTTCAAGCCCTGTGACTCCGAGTCAATTTATTCTGTAATGATGGATACTGAAACCGAATTATTTCAACACAGAATTAATTAACGCAGCATTTGCTCTTAATGGGTTGAGGGAAAGCCCCGGAAGATACCTCACCCAGGTAACTTGTCCCAACCAGGATTTGAACCCGGCCCACTCGTTTCATGGTCAGACGTGCTAACCGTTACTCCACAGCGGTGGACTCCTATGCAGACTTACTATTTAAACTAAAAATATCAGATAGTATTACGATGTACCGAAGTACAGATTATGATATTTCAGCTCTACGTGCTGACGCTCTATCCACTAAGCCACACCGGATTCCCATCCCGATGTCGGATTGAATCCTCTCAGTTTAAGTTCCACCTCTTGAGTTCCCTCTAGTGGTCTACCCTCATGCACTGCGTCATAGATGTATGACAGTGGCACAATGTCCACACATGTGCAGAGATGCACTCGTTATGAGTGACTAAGTGGCCGGGATCCGACGGAATAAGCGCCGTCTTAAATCACTAAGTGATTATTTTTCGCATATCATTTATTATTTTGATGTACCGAAGTGCATATTATATTTCACTGCAGAAATTCTACGTCATCATATGATGATGGATGAGTGGAACAGAGAAAACTGAGAGGATTCAATCCGAAATCGGGATGGGAATCCGGTGTAGCTCCGTGGATAGAGCGTCAGCACGTACTTACTTACTTACTTACTTACTGGCTTTTAAGGAACCCAGAGATTCATTGCCGCCCTCACATAAGCCCGCCATTGGTCCCTATCCTGAGTAAGATTAATCCAGTCTCTATCATCATATCCCACCTCCCTCAAATCCATTTTAATATTATCTTCCCATCTACGTTTCGGCCTCCCCAAAGGTCTTTTTCCCTCCGGCCTCCCAACTAACACTCTATAGGCCTATGCATTTCTGTATTCGCCCATACGTGCTACATGCCCTGCCCATCTCAAACGTCTGGATTTAATGTTCCTAATTATATCAGGTGAAGAATACAAAGCGTGCAGCTCTGCGTTGTGTAACTTTCTCCATTCTCCTGTAACTTCATCCCTCTTAGCCCCAAATATTTTCCTAAGAACCTTATTGTCAAACACCCTTAATCTCTGTTCCTCTCTCAAAGTGAGAGTCCAAGTTTCACAGCCATACAGAACAACAGGTACTACGAGCTATAACTGTTTTATAAATTCTAACTTTCAGTTTTTTGACAGCAGACTAGATGACAGCACGTAGAGCTGAAAACCCGGGTTCGAATCCTGGTGCTGGAGAGAAATTTTCTCTGTTCCACTCATCCATCATCATAAAAATATCATCGTAGCAATACATAAAAACAAAAAATATGTGCCAGAATGTGGAATTTCTTGGTCCATTCATTGTCTTCTGTCACCGAAATGTGTGCACTTATTTCCGTAAATTAATACCGGTATATTATTTTATATATTCGTAGGATTTTACCTTCATATTTATTGCACGTATCTTGCGTAAAATCTGGGCCCCAGTCATCTCCGCCTCGTTGCCCGGGCTGAGACAAAAGCGAATAGAAAGAAATTTAAACAGAGAGCGGAGCAGGAAATGGATCCGCGTGGTACCTGAAAGCTCTCTCTACGCGGGTCGAGGGTGGAATTAATCGGAGCCATTTAGTCCACGAGGGCTGTTGTGATCTCTTGAGAGAGAAAGAATCTTTATCCACCCCTGCGGTGGCTGGTCGGATTAGAAAGAGATGTGGTAATGACTTCACGGGAAAATTAAGAGTGAAAGAGAGGGAAGGAAGTCAGAGGGTGAAAAAGTATAAAGAAATTACGAGGAAGAAGAAGGGCGACTGATAAAAACAAACAGGAAAAGGAAGAAAGCAAACGTAGCTTAATTACAAAGAAACACAATGAGGGAAAGAATGAGTGAGTACTGTGTGAATTAGGGAATTTTTGAGAAGCAATGGGGGTAAAATTAGTTGGTACAGAGACAGGATAAGAGGAAAAACGGAGAAGAGATGAGAAGTGGATGAAATAGAGGAGAATGAATGCGGGGTGGGGATAGGAGTGTATAATTGAGGGATATGAAGAGAAAAAGAGTAACACAGGAAATTCATTTACACGCCTTGTAACGCCCCAGACAAACTGCCAAACAAAAGCTCCGTTTGATTAAGATTTGCAAGTACTCTGGCAGCTGAGTGACAGCTAGGGACTCTCATTCTGCGAGCTGTAGTTTGATCCCCGGCACTTTTGATGGACACCATCGGGTTTAAGTGTTCTCCAGTTTCGCACAACTTCAAAAATTCAATTCTACAATGGTGCTTCTTACCTCTGATTGAGGCTGTACATCTCACTTGACGTTATATGTCAGAGGAAGAGCGGTTCTTTGTATACATCATAAGTCTGAGTAGTGAAATAGTAGGCCTATACCACTATATTCAGTGCATCAGTTATTCATAGATTTCAAAAAGGCATATGACTCGGTTAAGAGAGAAGTTTTATATGATATTCTTATTGAACTTGGTATTCCCAAGAAACTAGTTCGATTAATTAAAATGTGTCTCCGTGAAACGTACAGCAGAGTTCGTATAGGTCAGTTTCTGTCAGATACGTTTCCAATTCACTGTGGGCTAAAGCAAGGAGATGCACTATCACCTTTACTTTTTAACTTTGCTCTAGAGTATGCCATTAGGAAAGTCCAGGATAACAGAGAGGGTTTGGAATTGAACAAATTGAGAAAATCCACAAACGATTAGGGAAAACACGGGAATTTTACTTGAAGCAAGTAAAGAGATAGGTTTGGAAGTAAATCCCGAAAAGACAAAGTATATATATGATTATGTCTCGTGACGAGAATATTGTACGAAATGGAAATATAAAAATTGGAAATTTATCTTTTGAAGAGGTGGAGAAGTTGAAATATCTTGGAGCAACAGTAACAAATATAAATGACACTCGGGAGGAAATTAAACACAGAATAAATATGGGAAATACCTGTTATTATTCGGTTGAGAAGCTTTTATCATCCAGTCTGCTGTCAAAAAAACTGAAAGTTAGAATTTATAAAACAGTTTTATTACCGGTTGTTCTTTATGGTTGTGAAACTTGGACTTTTACTTTGAGAGAGGAACATAGGTTAAGGGTGTTTGAGAATAAGGTGCTTAGGAAAATATTTGGGGCTAAGAGGGATGAAGTTACAGGAGAATGGAGAAAGTTACACAACACAGAACTGCACGCATTGTATTCTTCACCTGATATAATTAGGAACATTAAATCCAGACGTTTGAGATGGGCAGGGCATGTAGGACGTATGGGCGAATCCAGAAATGCATATAGAGTGTTAGTTGGGAGGCCGAAGGGAAAAAGACCTTTAGGGAGGCCGAGACGTAGATGGGAAGATAATATTAAAATGGATTTGAGGGAGGTGGGATATGATGATAGAAAATGGATTAATCTTGCTCAGGATAGGGACCAATGGCGGGCTTATGTGAGGGCGGCAATGACGCCAGTAAGTAGTACTAGTATATCACTATACTCAGCGCATTTCGAACTGGCGGATCAAGGTCACAGACAAATCACTCACGAGTCACTGAACTGAAAACTGTGAACTGAAGCACTGCTAATCTCGGCTGTCCCAGCTCACTTTAGTTGAGGAGAATGGTCCAGGAATGGGGGAAAGCACGCGTGGTAAATGCAGTCCATTCCTTGACCTTGATCCGCCAGTTCGAAATGCGCAGATGATAGTCATTAAATTTACATGTGGCATAAAATATTGTGACACAAGAAGATTTTCCACGTAAATTAAATGTATTACAAATACATAAGATCATTTTGCTAAAAATAGGCTATATTATTTTAATAACAATAATAAAAGTCAACAGATAGAATTCCAATTAAGTTATCTCAAAATCAACATTTGACTAGTCCATTACAAAAATTGAACGTAACTTATAACATTTTTATTTGTAAAAACTATAGGCCCTATAGTTTCTTATAATCACGTTCTGATAGTTCTCGTCTTTCCTCGTAGGGTTTTCTAGTGCGAATTTGCATTAATTCTGCCATTTTAAACCGTACAAATGCTTATGCTAAGCTAGCGAAGTCTCAAACAGGGCAGACTACGATTTTTCTTAGTTTATACTTACCAGTAGAAGTATCACCTTAATCTCAAACAGCAGAAATAACTAAAATGCTCTCTCAATTAATATCACTCAATAAAAGAATTGTATTCCAATGGATACCATCCCATTGTGGAATCCTGGGGAACGAGAATGCGGATGCTTTAGCAAAGAAGGGCAGCACTGCTACTTACAGACCTGTTACTAAATCTACGTATTACTCTGTGAAAAGATTTATTAAATCTGTATAAGTTACTTAGACTTCAACAAACAAAATTTGATAACACAATCTCAAGGGAAAAAATGGAATTCTCTGCATCATAATCCACAGTTAATTCCCGATTTACCACGAAAATCGTCTGTAGCTGCATTTAGATTGGCAACAGGCCATGATTGTTTGGCCAAACACCTGCATAGAATTGGAATATATCAGTTCCCTAACTGCCCATTGTGCAACTCAAACCAAGAAATGGATTCGGAACACCTCAAAATCTGTGTTTCAGTGGCTGGCCATGATAATATCTTTGAAAAACATTGGAGTGCAAGAGGTCAAATGACTTTACTGTCAAACGCCTGGCATTAGAAAACAACAAGTAGAAGTAAGCTTATATACTTTTACTATGCATGTAAATAGTAGTTTATTCCACCAATTCTAGCATAAACTAAACACAGCGTTCCAGATCAACTGTCTGCTAAACAGGAAAGAATTTGGTTTGAGTTTTGATACATAAAGATCGTAGTAGGCTATATAGGCTACTACGGAAACCTTAGCAATAGCATTTACTACAACTTTATGCATGTTACCTAATATGAACTACTTCCCTGTTAAATCTGCATAAGATGACCTAAGTAACGATCTAAATTATTTGAAAAAATTCTGTACCTATTCCACTGCATTGTTCATACATACCAAATGAATCTAGCATTGCACGTACACAGCATGGGAAATGAACGTGGGGACACATCAAATGCCACAAATCTGTTGAAGATCGTATCAGTTAGTCAGTCTATTCATTTTCTCATTGTTGCTTGGTCGAATCCACTCTGTAAACAGGGATGGCAACGTTCGATATTCTTTTGTTACGAAATGAATGTCGCGTAGTTCTGCAAATTAAGCACACGATGACGCCACATGTGCTAATACGGTTTAGCTTTCTTTTGCACTGAATATAAAACTGATTGTCTGTAGCAGGACACTACCTATTGTTGAGAGTCTATGTGACATAATTATATTGACTGCAAAAATTAAAGCTAGGTTCTTTTCTGATCTTAAAAATATTATGACGTTATATCAGAACCATCTACAGTTAAGTGGCTCTGTTTTATATACATTTTTATACACGCTTTAACGTCTATGGTCATATCGCGTATGTATGATCTTTGGGTGCTATAGGCATATCAGTAGGCCTTTGTTTATGGTTGAGTTTTTGTTTCTATTGTCGTGTGTTGTAGCTGTGTTCATGTAACTAATTTAGATTTTTGTTTTAATATTTATGATATTGGTGATGAATCATGATATGTTTTAATAATCTAGAAAGTTTTTACGTTGTCAATGAGAACTTTTTACTTAACCATCAGAATAGCTATGATGCACAGAGCATCTGTTCAAAATAAGAAGCAACTGAGTTGAAATTGCTTAGGTATATGATTGGGCGTGTAAAACTAATATGGAAAGAAAATATTTTATTATACATATAACTAGCAAATGAAAAACAGATTTACACCATTGAACCATGCAGAAATAACAGGAAGTGCTTGTGAGTTGTGAGAGATTAATAACCGTAGGCACCATTTTTTAAAAGAACTATTAATACCGAAACGTATATGGAAAAAAATTTGCATCTCTTATCGAACCAACGCTAACACGCTTTCTTCATAACTAGCGCGTGGGAGCGCATCGGCCAGGATGTGGTTTTGCCCCTTTCATGTCGGGAGATAACTGACAGCTTTTTTCTTTATCTAATGGCGAGTTCTTGACTGTTCGTCATTGACCCATACGAAGCCAGTTGTGTAGACCAATTTACCGACAGAATCGTTGCCTAGGTGCATCATAGAAGGCTGGTCTACACTTCATCCGCGAAGAGATGAAATGGTGATTTGTTGCGATATCACAAGGGAACAGGAGCTTCCAGAGAACACTTCTGTGTTACCTGGACCACGGGCTTGTCCAATACAAGTTATAATCTGTATAAATCGAGAGTAGGCTATGCCGGGTATCGAACACGGGTCCACAGGCATAAGTCCAGGCCTCTAGACATTAGAGTACCTATACTCCCGTCGCTCTTATTTCCGGCAGCCAATCAAGTTGCAGGTCGGCTACATTTAAACGTGTGCGTCTTGTGATTCGCTGATGATGACGTTATGCATTTCCTAAGGCTCGATAAATACTTAATATAATCGCCCGCCATTTTGGCTCTTTCGTTGGTGTTCACAGAAACCACACGACGACGTTATTTGCCGCTCAATTATTTTCTGAATTACAGTGCGTTTGATTTATTATCATAGGAGCTACGACATTATAATGTTTAACGGTATGGCAAATACAGTAGATTCCTCGTCTGGGAGCTCGGCAACGAAAGAACAAAAATGGCGAACGATACTACCTACCTAGACTTTATAGAGCCTTCACTTCCTAAGACGTAACGAAAGAGGGGGAGTCACGCCGGGAATAACAGCGTCGCGACTATAATAAGAAATACTATAGTAACTGGGTAAAGGTTGGTAAACTGTGACACGAGTAATATTGTGATTGTCCTTTTTGAGAATTTATTACAATTTTACTGAGGGAGAGGAAGATCGGTTTTTTGCGTCAACGTATTAAGGGAATGTTCGTGGACAAGTTGCTGCACAAAAGCGATCCTTCTCTCGCTCAGTAAAATTGTAGTAAATTCTTAAAAAGAACTATCACAATATTACTCGCATCACAGTATTACTAACCATTACCCTATATACCTTTTCAACTTCAATTATGGAAAAACTGATTTTAATTTCGAAAAAGCTAACCTCAATTTCGGAAATGGTTAATTCATATTCAGAAGAAATAAAATTTCGGAAAAGCTAACCTAAATTTGAGAAAATGTAAATTCAATGTCGGAAATGATACCAAACTCTGAAAAACTTTAAATCAATTTAGGATTTGAAGATTTTTCTCATTTTTTTTTTTCAGCTACATAGTAACAATAAAATTTATGAAAGTGTAAGTTGCGCTTACAGGGAATATATATACACCTCGTCAGTAGTATGTTTACATATTGTATGCGATTGCCAACATTTTCATACTTGCGTTTCAACGTAGCCTACCACGTGACTCCCGCTACGCATCTAAATACAAGTCAGTGGTTATGGGAAAAGCTATTCCAAAAAAAGTGATGTCGTAATATATAGCTAAGATAGTCGGATTATAAAGCGAGTTGCCTCTGAATGTACCTCATTAGCGCAGACTATACAGGCCTATAAACTTGTTGCTAGGTTACGAAATCCAGTACTACTTGGAATACTAAGCCGGCTATTAATTTATGACCCACTTGAAACAGAAGCGAATTCTGCACATGTACCAAGTGTGAGAAGAAAATATTTGCAACACACCCTCCGCCTTCCGCGAGCCGTGACAGCACCCTCACCCCCAAGACGTGTGACGTCACACCCCTCCGTCATTAGAATTCAAGCCCTGCGATAATTCCTCCTTTACGACAAACTATTTTCCTGTCACCATAATTCTCCTCGCCCCCCACCCCTCCTTTGCTTCCAGGGCGTATAGTCCATCCTTCCAGAGCGTCCCTACCGTTAATGTCTGTGTACACACTCATAAAATACATTTAAAAACGTGGAAGGTGAAACACTAGGCAGTGTTTTCTTTTTATATCTTTATTTCAGGCCTTCGTAAATTACAAATTACGACACGGACCCTCTAAAATACAATTCCGTAATTACTTCTACGAGCTTGCTAACCAAGCTGGAAAACCAGCTCTAATGTGGCCTGCACATGGCTGCGAACAGTTGAAGAAAGAAGACTTTCTTACATGCTGTAGCTTCACTTGCGTTGGTTATTGTTCAAATTATTCCTTCCCTACAATACGAATCTGAAAAATTTCGGTCTTCATAGAAGTATTACGTCCAAGATTCTATCCTACGAAAGTATGAAATAATAATCAAATTCACTTGTAAATTGTACAATTATTAAGATTGTGTTCTACAGAAGTATGGTGTACAATATTGTGCTTTGTTACTCACAGTTACAAATTACATGTAAAGTTACCACTTACCACTGTTCTGTTCCACAAAAGTATTAGCACAGTCTAGTACTGTACATATAGTCACGAAGCTCAATATGTAGGGAATATGCATCCAATGACAGTTGAACTTTAGTTGCTAGCCACTAGGATCGCTACTGTCGCACAGTCTATTATTCCTAGTACTCCCAGTTGCTAACCGCTTGGAGCATTGTATTGCGAGAAATGCAAAAAATCACCTCAAGCTTCGTTTTAACGGTATCGATAATGGATATTAAATCGAATAAGAAATCAATAAGGTTGGTTGATTACGAGGCTCGAGTTCCCCTGATGTATTTTCCTCTACCTATTTCATCGGGGCGCAACTAACTTATGCCATGCCCCTTTTCTCTACCTGATGGGAACGAAGTGCAACTATATGCCCACAAAACAGCGACCCTTTTATTTATTTATTTATTTATTTATTTTATTTTGATTTATTTTATTCGTTTGTTTGTCCCTTCGTTCCTTCTTTCATTTATTTATTCATTCTTTCGTTTATTTAAATATAGATTTATTTATTTATTTATTTATTTATTTATCTACTTATTTTATTTATTTATTCATGTACTTATTTATTCGTTGATTGATTGATTCAATGAAATATCTTATAGTAGCAAAAAAAAATGAAACGATTGTTCTCGACCTTCATGCGAAACTCGTTGAAAAAAGACCATCAAGTAATTCGTTACGTAGTGTGAAATAGGTTACATATTGTAGCTGCCTTACTCACAGAAAAATGTTTTCACATTGTGCTAGAAGCTTACTGTGATGTGTTTCAATTCTGCAACAGACATGAAAGTATTTTCATTGGGTTTACGAATCATAACGCTAAGCCGCAAACTGTTCTTCCTAACGAAACTTATACAGGGACATCATTTTATTTTTACTAACATTTTTAATATTAACCTGGCTATACCTTTCTATTAACAATTGAAACAGGAAACACCGTTTGCTACCCTTTCCACGACGGAGTTCGATGATACTGGCGTAAAATACAAATCACTTTACTAGGTATAGGAGGGAAGAAAAGTAGTTCATCCATTTATGTAAACTAGGAAATATCGCAATTTTGAGTTTGATAATTTTCATTAGGTTTTTGTTTAATCAAAATACAGTACTGTATTAACACTTCGTGTTTTTACACACGAATTGAGCTATCCATTCGGAAGTATTAATTATGCAGTGTATATTTTACTGTTACAGCACATTAGCTTACAATATAGGGAATGAAGTTAAATTGAAAAATAATCATAATATGGATATTTAAACACATTTTAGAAAATGGTGGCCGTTCATTTTGATACAGGCTTCAGTTCTTTTGTGCATATTATCGCACTATAGACTATTGTACCTAATTCCAATTACCAGTTTCGTCCTTCGTACAAGTAACTCATGTTGAAATAATTCTGTACCTACTCTATAAAGGAATACCTTACGTACTGTAAATTTAATCTTCACTTCTGCCCGATCCGAAAAGATAAAATCACTCAGAAATGCTATCTACTGTCCGTTCAAGTGGTTTTGTCGCAGGGTTGTAGAAAGGGGGGGAGAAATCACGTGACAGTTAATTACTTAAGGAGGCCCTTTTATTTAAGTTATTTTAAACACTTGTATAATATTACGTAGACGTCCAATTCCTAACAAATTAATGTTTTCAGAAAAGAGCTAAGATAGCCCAGCTACTAGACTTAACAGAGCGGCGAACAGAAGCAAGTGGGGGAAACCGGGATGCGACATAGGGAAACGGACGAGAGTAACCGTACGAAAATATGATTCAATATTGAAAGCTCTTTCGTCACTGGAAAACGCGAACATATTTCTGAAACGTACTATACTCAGTAACTCGGCACTGCTTACGCGCCCTCGGCTCTGTGTCGTGAACGGTTGGAAGTTTACTAGTAGAAGGGGTGGGAGTGAAGTACATTCCAAAACTCAGGTACAATAAAAATTGAAGTAAAAATAAAATGATGTCCCTGTACAAAGTCCCGAATTGTAATCGAAAAAAAAAGTAAATTCCGCTTCGAAGAATTCTAATTTCATTTCTTTTCTTATACTAGAATTTGAGAATTAGTTTCCGATGTAGAAAACTTAAATTAGGAAGTTTATCTAACATTTATTCTACGGTTTAGTAGGTTTTTTAAGTTCTCCTTTAAATAATGGGAAGCTTATACTCGTAGTCTGTGGTTAGGTTTGAAGTTCTCTGTTGGTATAACACATTTTTTAAGCAAATATTTTCACACGATTTATATCGGAATGAAAACATGTTGATTTTTGTTGCAATATTAAAACCCATCACTACACAAGTTTTACGCAGCTTGAAACATTTTGAATTATTAAACAACCACATGGAAAGCATTTAATACTTTTCTAATACCATCGAGAAAGCATCACTATAGCCACCGGCGTACCTCAGGCGGTAGCTCGTTTTCCTGCTGATCCGTAGTTGCGTTCGGGCATGGGTTCGATTTCCTCTTGGGCTGATAGCCTGGTTGAGATTTTTGCGAGGTTTTCCCAACCGTCAGGCATTTTGCAGGTAATCTATGGCGAATCCTAGGGCTCATCTCACCAAATACCATCTCGATATCAACATTTCCATCGATGCTAAATAACTGAGTAGTTGATCCAGCGTCGTTAAATAACCAAGCGAAGAAAGATCACTATGAATTGAAAGTTTACCTAATTACTTTGCTTCTCTTTTTATTATAAAATTATATATAGTAAAACACAAAATAAGCTATAGAAAACTGTAAGTAAGCATATTTTTTTGCATTTTTCATTGTGGAACCGAAATATATGTGAATAACGATGTTTTTTAAATATAATTTTTCTTTGAATTCCGCATAGATCTTGAAAGTCTTAGTTGAACGAAAAGGAGGTCAAAAGTGACAAAATTCCCGCGCAGTGAACAGTAATCATCTCCCCGGCCGCTATAAAATATTCTACGCAGAGTTTCACCACCTTTTTTTCCTGGAGAAAAGTACTGGTTGTTATACTATTAGTAGGCCTATTCTTAGCTATTATTCTTTTTATTATCCTTATTAATAAAATCAAATAAGTGTGTCGCGATATCATGGGCGTTCAGTAAAGTGAGTCGTCAGTCAAAAAAAGGTGGAACCACTACACTAGACTGTTAACGCTATGTTGATGGCAGTAGTGACGTGTGTTCACGTTCGTAAAACTTCGGGAAGAATCGTAAGGGATCGGTGTATGTATTCCTTCAACATAAGGCTTATTATACAATTCTTTCCGCTCCGTTAAAGATTTACCATGTCGTAGCTTCTATGATAGTCAATTAGTCGCGCTATAATTTCTTTTTAGCCTAATTGATAGCTTAATATCTAAGGAAAGCATAGAAAAAGAATCGAAATGAAAATCTTTCTTGAAAAGTGAGAAAAGATACTAATTTCGATGTGATCTGTTCTTTTCTTTTCTCAATCGTACTGTCAGGGACTGGAATGCTTTACCTGCAGACTTACTAAAGGCTTTACCAACAACCAAAAATGTATTTAAAAATAGGCTTAAGGACCTTACTAATAGACGGTAATTATACACAGTATTTAAAGGGTGTAAATGATATGTTGTTATTGAAGTGTTGTATCAGTGAAGAATTATGTTGTGTCAGTGAAGTGTGTTGTATCAGTGAAGAAGTATGTCGTGTCAGTGAAGTGTGCTGTGTAAGTGAAACGTGTTCCTGTCAGTGAAGCTTTATAGTTTATAGTGGCAGTGCATAGTATTTTAACAGTGAAATGTTTTTGAAGTGTTAGTGAAATCAGGATAGAATCAGTGAAATGTGTCGTAGTTCCAGTGCAGTGAGTGAGTTGACAGTGAAATGAGTGTAATTTGAAAGGTACTTGTGCAGATATGAACATATCATACTCGTGGGTTTTAGTTCGATCTTAGTTTTAAGATACAAATTAGATTTATTTCAAATGTTATTTTAAGTGATCGTTTCATTTAATTTAGTATATTCTCTGTTGTTGTTATTATTATTATTATTATTATTATTAATTATTGTTAGTATTAATTATTAGTATTATTATTAATTGTATTTTAATTAATAAGTTTATTATTGTCATTATTGAGTGTAATTAGTTACCACTGCCACCGGTATATACCCACTGCAGTGTGAATAAATACATACATACAGAATAGACATTTACACCTTGTAAAGTTAGTAAGCGGCAAACTTTTTTATTTTTCACTCTAGATGGAGGTCAAAGCGAGAGAAATGTTGAGAAAGAACGGAAATTATTTTTGGGCAAATCGCAATATAGCGAACGTAGAAGCTCCGCCCACGACCCCTTCCACTTTTCCCCTACTAGCTCACCAGACACTCTACGTGATAGGCGAGTGTTGTGTCGAATGCACATTTCATGTGGGTGGGGATAACTTCCCCTACTGGCGTTCGTTATATTGCGATTTTTCCTTACATTTAAAAGCGATCGTTACTCAGAATCTTTACTGGTTACCGAGTTACGTCGAGTTAAACAAATGGACGTTTTCGCTTGGCGGAGTACTCACGACTCAACCTATTGTCTTTTGGAATCTGAACGAAGAATTAGTTCCTGAGCCTTCTTGTACTTCTCATTGAATAATTTATGTCTTGAGCTGTTCTAAATAGATGAGTGTCATCCACAGTGGTAAATCTCAAACGAGATGCCATGTTTTAACACCGAATTAGGCCTACGGCAAACTTCGTTCACTTCCACGTTATCCGGCTATAAATAGCGGGTTCACTATTGAAATAACGTGAGGTGAATGGCTCTGATTGGTTCTTTCATCAATGACGTCAACATAGCGTTAACCGTTTAGCGAATCAGGAGGGTACGAAAACTCTCTATTACAAAACGAGTAAAACGTATAATAGACGTTATACGTCACTTTCGTGTTAGAGGTTTTTAGGTCTGTTATGTTTATAACTGCTGTTGAGAAGTTTAAAAGTTTCTTCAAAAGGAAAGAAAAGTTTTCAGTATACCGTTGTGTATAAATCACTGTGTTTCTGTACCACAATTCAAACAAATTTGCATTTTTTATAACGAAATGAAAATGCTTTGATGTTTGTATAGCATCAAACCCATCACATCACACTTTTTTGCACAATCTGGAAACACTTTGAGGGTATTATAGCATTCATACCAATAACGTAATG
The DNA here is from genome assembly GCF_040183065.1 of Periplaneta americana. Taxonomy (NCBI): domain Eukaryota; kingdom Metazoa; phylum Arthropoda; class Insecta; order Blattodea; family Blattidae; genus Periplaneta; species Periplaneta americana. The sequence continues at coordinate 147,388,662 of NC_091125.1, read as the reverse complement.
CTTCTCGAGTAACACTGGAAAACATCGCTGTGTACGTCCTATTTAAAGCAATTATCTTTCAGTCACTCATGTTTTCTGTGTAAATATAGCTGATAAATTATATACTATACCTAGTGTGTAAGATTATTGAGATGCTTTACGTTAAAGAGCGATAGACTATGTTATTGGAGCAAAGAAAAATCTAATGCATGGTTTTATTTAACTTATCCAATTTTTTTGCTGTAAATTCTTTAAAGCGGTTACATTTTCAATTCAAGTAGCATATTCATGCATTTTGATAACAACAATCTCTGCTGCTATCATACTTAAGCTAGATTCAACCCCACTTCTAGTGAAGATGCGTCCTAGCAACAAATTGCCTAAATATTAGGGAATTTCAATAAATTATTTTCTTTTGTCGTCACTAGGGCCAGAATTTATATGCACAAAAAAGTCTGATATATGCAAAATCAAACCAGAAGTATGCAGAAACATACAATATAAATTTATTTAACCCTTAAATTGGCAAAACTTCATTTCTCACACTAGTTTATTGAACCGTGTCGGACTGTAAAGAAAACAACTATCACAATATCCATATTTTATATGCTGTACAATGTTATAGTATTGTGAAATTTTAATTTTTCTGCCAATTTTTTTTCTATTGTTCTGTTAAAATTATTGCATATAGCCTATTAACCTGTTGTATCCTATGGGATACATTGCGAATTTAAGGGTTAACGTATCAAGTAGGCCTATCGGTATGTTCCAGATACAGTGTGCAATGCTTGCAGTTAGGCAATATGGGAACACATGTTTAAACATTCTTGCCTACATACAAGACGATTCTCGACTAAGAGTCGGCCCATATTTTGTTTCTAGTACTGTAGCATCCCTCCTAGCATCGGCCGTACGAGGAAAAAACTACCAAGTAGAGGGGGAGGTCCATGGTTTGTCCACAAATGGATCTACCAGGCGCTTTGACATCATCGCTATCCCGACAAGCTCAACAAGCGGATTCATAATTATTGATCCAACTGTAAGGATGGAAACGTGCGAAAATCAACCTACTGAGGTACATCAGGAAAAATGCGACATATACGACCCCATTATACCATATTATAAGGAAAAATATCATCTAACGTCGATCGAAGTTATTGGATTACTGATTGGGGCTAGAGGAACCATCACAAAAAGATTCGCGCATTTTTGCAAGCAGTTTGGTGTAGAACAAACTCTTGTCACTGAAGTATCTATGTCTGCAGTGAAGGGATCTATAAAAATCCTAAGAAACCATATCTACACTTTAATAGATTGATCTCTTTGCTATGGCGATCTGTTCACTTAAGTTGGGTCTTGCAACTAGAGCTAAATAGACGACTGTGATCACCCAATAGCAAATAGATACTAGGAAATTCTATGTTTCTTCTGGAATTAATGATGTTTTTGTTTAGTCTTTTCCAATTATTTCTAATTGTGCTATTTTTCTTTTTCTTCTCCATTGTTTTCTTTTTTTTTTTTCATTATAACAACACTTTTTTGGTAAGCTTTGTCTACTAGGCAGCCTTCACTTGGAGTAAGCTGAATAAAATTTATTCGAAATAAAATGAAATGAATTGTTAGAGAAAAATAGACCGTTTCCAAGAAGATACATTTTAACATATTCAATTTTATTAATTTCACATTTTGTACAAGTCGTTTCCGATTGACATTATAACCTTTGCATTCTTAACTATCAAAATACAAATTATAATATTTATATAAATAGGTACTTACATATTTTTCACAAAAATCGCGGAACACGATCGTTCTGTCAGTTCCCAAGCCTTCTTTATTTGTTACCCATTAATTCAGGGTGCTCTGGATCGACGATTTTGTAGGTAGCATCACGACAAACCACACAGAACTGTCCTTGGGCTGATGTTAAGCTTTCTCTCTCAAGTGAGAATTTTTGTATCTTAACGGAGAACAAACGTGTATGTTACGTTTCGCGCATATTGAGAAAAACGGCATCATAGTTGATTGTTGTCGGCAGATTGGATACAAGTCATATGAGGCTACAATAGACCTTTGTTTGTTTAGTGAAAATATTAACTATACTGAAAAAAAATTTCGAAGTTTGAATATATGGCGATTTGTGCAACAAAATCCTGAAAATATGCTACAATATATGCAAAATAGACTATTAATCACAGATGTTCAAAACGTATATAAACTGTTTTTGCATGACTTTCAAAGAGCCTGTAAATATATGCACTTGCATATTAATCCTGGCCGTAGACTCATCACTACACGTCGATGTAAAGAAACCAGTATGCTTATATAGGCCTATAGTAATTTTTGTAGTGAGTTGCCTCTAAAATAATCAGCTGATATAATTTAAAGCTCGTTTATTTCGAAATTTTACCAGGCCTATCACACACCTAGATTCTCCGCTACCCACACAATATTATAATCAGTTTTTTCCTCTAAGTTCCATCACTAGCCATCATGGCGGTATCACGACCACAATATTCATCAGTCACTTCTAACTCCTGCAACTTTTCCTTGTGTACCCTCTGCATATGATCACGCATATTACTGGTATTCCCACTTGCTCTGTAAATTCCTAAACATAATTGACTGAAATTTTTAATTCTCTTCAATCTTTTTTAAAAATTCCACAAATAACTATCTCAATGCTATGACCGAGCCTTCTTGGAAATGTGATCTTTCCTTTTTCGTTAGAGGAGAAGGTGGAAATACGGGCTAGGAGTGGTAATATGGGCTACCTCGTTTTTTACTATATACGAGGCCTGTCTAAAAAGTATCCGACCTTAATTTTTCCCGCGTAAAGTTGTGATTCTAAGGCGGCGCCACTGTGCATGGTGGAAGGAGGAACTGTAATGCGCATGCTTGAATTTTTTCACCGCATTCGCTTGTGCCAGTCACTGGCTGGTGGTCGCCAAGTAAGGTGCTGTTCTAGGTGTTTGTCGGATTTAGTTTTCTCGCAAGATGACTGAACGAATTGAGCAAAGATACTGCATCAAATTTTGTCAAAAGCTTGGTGATTCTCAAAGTCAAACAATTCGTAAGATTCAGCAGGTGTTTGGGGAAGATGCGATGGGTGTAACACAAATTAAGGAGTGGTTCAACCGATTCAAAGATGGCCGCACATCAGCGGAGAGTGAGCAGCGTTGTGGCAGGCCCCAAACTGCTCGGAGTGCAGCTGTTGTTGAGAGGGTGCGAAATTTGGTGATGGCAGATCGTCGTTTGACCTTGCGGGAGATTGCCGAAGAGGTTGGAGTGAGTAAAGATTCTGCACATGCAATTTTGTGTGATGATTTGAACATGAACCGAGTGGCTGCGAAATTCGTGCCCAAGTTGTTGTCCCCGGAACAAAAAGATCTCCGTCGTGACGTTGCACAGGACCTTCTGGACACCGCCAACACTGATCCTGGGTTTCTGAACACCGTGATAACTGGAGATGAGTCATGGGTGTACGGGTACGACCCAGGAACAAAAAGACAGTCGTCGCAATGGAAGCATCCCGAGTCTCCAAGGCCGAAGAAAGCGCGGCAGGTGCGAAGCAAAATCAAGGTGATGCTGACTGTTTTCTTTGATGTCCGTGGAATTGTGCATCACGAATACGCACCGGAAGGACAAATGGTGACAAAGGAGTACTATCACGATGTTCTCTGGCGACTCCGTGATGCAGTTCGGCGCAAAAGACCAGACATGTGGACGGCGAACAACTGGCACTTGCATCACGACAACGCCCCCGCACATTCATCCCAATTGATACACACTTTCTTGGCCAAACATGGAATTACAACCGTTCACCAACCTCCCTACTCTCCAGACCTGGCTCCTTGCGACTTCTGGTTGTTTCCAAAATTGAAGACACCACTGAAAGGATCCCATTTTGAGAGTAGAGAAGAGATAATGCGGAATGCGACGACGGAGCTGAACACCATTCCAAAAGAAGACTTCCAGAGGTGTTTCCGGCAGTGGAAGGATCGGTGGGCTAAGTGTGCAAGCACAAGGGGCCTACTTTGAAGGGGATTAGGGTCCCAACCCCGTCAGGTATTTGAAATATTTTTTCTGGCTAAAGGTCGGATACTTTTTAGACAGACCTCGTATTATGGTGTTGTTACCGAGCGAAAAAGCTCTAAAAGTACATCTCGTGTCCATCAGTCATCGTGCACAAAGAGACAAACCAGTTGCCTTTGTGGTGTGTTCTTTGTGTTTTTCATCAATTCCAAAGTTTTTTGCAGGTGTGTGGTTTCAATTTTATTGAAAAAAATATATATATTTCGTGTTTAGAAATCACGCTTGATGTGTTGCTCTGATGAATAGCTCAATCACATGGCATAAAAGTAATATTTATTTAGGACAACAATTGCCATACATAATCTTAGAAACCTTCATGAGTCGATGCTGCTAATATGGGCTACCGCTATGTGTCAAATATGGGATAGGTAGCCCATATTACCAGCACATTAACACGTCCCGTATTTTCACTGTCGTGATTTGCGTTATTTGTTACAGAATATTGCCACTGATGTGACACAGGTTTCCTACTTATGTTTCTTTGTTTTTTCCAATTTTATTTTCAAATTTTAGTGGTAGCCCATATCTAAACCCTACTAACTGTAGAGGGCCAGTTCGTCTTGCTTTCAAAAAGTAATTCTATACAAATATCTATTGCAACTATTGATCTTTAAGCCTGGAAAAATTGTATATGAATAATTACTCTGTATGTCAATAAAGATTCCAAGCAATATGCCACACCATTTTCCATTATTATGAGGAAAGCAAAATGGTAGCCCATATTTCCACCTTCTCCTCTACTATTAGTAATCGCCTGAGCTATTGATAGTATTGGAAACAATTTGACTCTCGATAGTAGGCCTACTATCGACTGTTGCCCATCACTAATTCATAATAGTAATATACGTTACAAGAGCGGTATGTTGACGTTTTCATGTTCGAGGAAAAGATTGAAAAAGCGAAACGTAGTTGAGCTTTTTTAATTTCCGAGAACATGAAAACAAACATACCGCTCGTGTATCGTACATTATTTTGTGCGAAGATCGTTTATTACATACCTGAAAGACGAATTTCTAATTAGTTGCAATGAAATCTCCATGTTGGTTTCTGTTTAATGACGCCAACTTCGGAACACCAAAATATCTTTCTTCAACATTGTTACTGTAAAATGTTTTCTTTGTTTACTATACTCCAGCAGGCCGTGATATACGTCTGTCTTTTTTTTCCGCCAGTCTATAAATGCGAACTTAAAACAAACGGTAAGGTTATGTAATGATTTATTTTTTATTTTAATATTTTAACAATATTATTTATATAACATATTGCAGTAATAACATCGGCATCTGGAATCTCTTTGATTTTTTCACGGCTTCCTTAATGCTACTTGTATCAGGGATGCAATAAGTTTCGTGGAGTAGTAGACTTTACTTAATTTTTGCAAATATTTGAAAACAATAATTAACATTGCAATTTAGGTGAAATTGCAGTGGTAAGTTTCCAATTTATAATTATTACTATGTTAAACGTCTCTAAAAATAATATGTTAAAAGCCTCAAGCAGTAAAATGAATGTCGCGCTTAAGCGGTAAGAAGAGGGAAATTGTTATGTGTATTACGTTGGGAATACTGAATGTGGTATTTCACACTTACCGCGTATTCGTTCTGTGCGGAAAGCAAGCAAATACGCACGATCTCGCACAAACGTATAATGCGCATATGAGAGCGATTTCCTTTTGTCACTTTTGGTATTAGCAAAACTTGGTATCGTAGCAACCACATAGTTTGCAAAGTGACGTAAGAAGTCTGCCTGTAGCTGTTTTACTCTCGAGTAGCGTATTAGCGCTCTGTGTAATGCAGGCCAGTGTGTTAAGCGAAGAGCCTGCATATTGCACATGGCCGCTGTGGTGGGGTGAGGGAGTGACGCGACCTGTGTGTGAGGGGTCATTAAATCGATATCTGGATTTGGAAGTCAACACAACACTACAATCTGGAGGCTGTAAGTCCAGCTGTCAGATGCCGGCCGGCCCCAACTGCTGGAAAACGTTACAAATTGTGTGGGCTGCAACGATAAACGGTGACGGGCATGAGGTGAAATTTTGATCGAGCAAGAAGGAAAATGACGCGTGTATTCGCTGTAGTCAGTCAGTGGGTTTTATATGCACTATTTATTCAATGCGTTTGTTCAGTACATACATTTTCAATTTCTCTTTTTAGCCTAAAGGTATGATGAACAAATTTTGTCATGGCGAAAAAAAAAGTAATTTTTTTAACAAAAAATGCGAATTTAACATTCATGTTACCGAGAATTCTGTTTCCCCATATAGCTTACCATTTGTCTCTTTATGTTCAGCGATTTCTCTTGAATTATTGAATTGATTTTGTTCATATTCAATATCCATTAGTCAGTTTATTCTGCAGTGATGTAGCTACAATGAATGAATGATGTAACTTCTTACTTACTTACTGGCTTTTAAGGAACCCGGAGGTTCATTGCCGCCCTCACATAAGCCCGCCATTGGTCCCTATCCTGAGCAAGATTAATCCAGTCTCTACCATCATATCCATTTTAATATTATCTTCCCATCTACGTCTCGGTCTCCCCAAAGGTATTTTTCCTTCTGGCCTCCCAACTAACACTCTATATGCATTTCTGGATTCGCCCATAAGTGCTACATGCCCATCTCAAACGTCTGGATTTAATGTTCCTAATTATGTCAGGTGAAGGATACAATGCGTGCAGTTCTGCGTTGTGTAACTTTCTCCATTCTCCTGTAACTTCATCCCTCTTACCCCCAAATATTTTCCTAAGAACCTTACTCTCAAAAACCCTCAATCTCTGTTCGTTTCTCAAAGTGAGAGTCCAAGTTTCACAGCCATACAGAACAACCGGTAATATAACTGTTTTATAAATTCTAACTTTCAGATTTTTTGACAGCAGACTAGATGATGAAAGCTTCTCAACCGAATAATAACAGGCATTTCCCATATTTGTTCTGCGTTTAATTTCCTCCCGAGTGTCATTTATATTTGTTACTGTTGCTCCAAGATATTTTAATTTTTCCACCTCTTCGAAGGATAAATCTCCAACTTTTATAGTTCCATTTCGTACAATATTCTGATCACGAGACATAATCATATACTTAGTCTTTTCGGGATTTACTTTCAACCCTATCGCTTTACTTGCTTCAAGTAGAATTTCCACGTTTTCCATATTCACGTCATCCGCATCTATAGACAAGAAGATGTAGGCCTAACTACAGGAAATATAATGAATTTCACCAACCATGAAATAGTTTCTATTAAAGAAAATGTAAATCACGAAACTGAGATTTATATAATTACTGAACATTATAGGCCTATTATTCAACAAATTCGAAATGAGACAGTAGAACAAATGGACAGCTTCAGAACTTGACGTGCATGAGCTACTGCTAGGAAGTCTAAAGGAAAATATCAGTGTTAAAGCAAGCTTTTAATAGAAAAAGGAGTATCTTGTGCGGACATCTTGGACAAGAACTAAATAAGGGACTAGTGAGGTGCTTTGTGTGGAGTGTGGCATTGTATGGGATAGAAACATGGACATTACGACGAAGTGAAGAGAAACGACTAGAAGCATTTGAAATTTGGACATGGAGAAGAACGGAGCCTGTGAGATGGACAGATAAAATAAGAAATGAAGAAAGAATAATGCTGAAACAGATCAGAAAGGGAAAGAGGAATTGGCTGGGTCACTGTCTAAGAAGAAACTGTTTACTGAAGGATGCACTGGAAGAAATGTACGAACGAAAATAAAGTTCGGGGCGGAAGAAGATACCAGATGATGGATAACATTAAGATAATATCCTAGATCATATGCGGAGACTAAGAGCAAAGCAGAAAATAGGAAAGATTGGAGAATGCTGCCTTCAATTAAATTATTCTATACCTGAAAAGTTGAAGTTATTAGCTAGAAATGACCGTCTTACTGTAGGCTACTAAGTAAAACAGAGAAGATGAATATCAATGTAGGCCTAATACAGAAAACGAAATTGCCATGTTCAAAACAAAGCACTGTGCAATTAAATGTTGTACGATATAACGTATTAAGCATGATTAGCTCTGAAATAGAATGTAATGCTTACCAGATAGCAAAACTAGTGTTTCACAATCAGTGGAAATGCGGCCATAGACGGAAATGTGAGGTTATGTTGCGATAAAAATAATAACGCCTCTCGAATCGCGGTCTTGCGTTCTTTTGTTTATAACCTCCGAATATTATTCGTATTAGTATAGGTACCATGCCATCTGCGTGGAAACTGTGCGCAATAAACCCGATTTCTTTCTCCTTACAATAATCTGGTTTGCAGTTTATTAGAATTTCACGTCATGGAAGCTGCTGCCAAAGACAAAGAGAGAGAGAGAGAGTAGAGAATTCCAGAGGTGTAGCACAGTCTAATAAATACAGTCACGAAGCTCAATACGTAGTAAATATGCATCCATAGATAGTTGCTAACCACTAGGATCGCTACTATCGCCTCATTACAGACAATGCTAAATGGTACCTGCATAGTCTTTTGTTCCTAGTACCCTTATGAACTCAAGCTTCGTGACTGTATATACTAGGCTATGGGTGTAGTTTGTTTTCTCTGCACACGTCTGTCCTCTCGAAGTTTTATTTTTCATGTGTAGAGGACTTTAGTCGGTTGCAACTCCAGTAATTCAGAGAGACATTTGTCAGGCGTGAGGGATGGTGTAAAAGTACTCCCTAACTCATACCAATAATTAAATTACTTTAAAGAATATGCCAGCGGAAATATAACATAGGCTAACCCATTACATATCGTGTGTTTGACTATATTCCATTATTATGAAAATTCAATCTATATTCTATACATTCAGAACAATCGGAAGTGCGACAGGTCACGTGGTTCTTCAAGCAGTGTCATACTGTGGCGGCATATTTAAAAACTGTCTATTTTCCGAAATATCACATTACGTTCGCCATTTATAAACATAACGAAAATTTTAAAAGCTAGATATTTATGATAGATATAATGAAAGCACGAATTACTACGTTATCGTTTTGCCTGTACGTAAGTTTAGTGCGCAGCATTAAGATTCCACCGCATAAACTTGATTAGACTTACTAATTACATTATTAGGGCTACTTATTTTTATATGATTTCTGTAATAATGCCACTTCAGTCAGCACCTCTCCACGGAATCAAAGAATTAACACAGCAGGTAGGCCCTACATGTTGCAACCTCGAACAGATTTGCCATATTTTCTGTAATAGACGACAATGAACAAACTTCATTTGTAAATATATGTGAAGAATAACTCTTATGTACTCACAATAATGTTTCTCATTTAAATATGTAATGACTAGAACCCGGATGTTTAGGCATTTACGACAGTTAAAATAGGCAGCCAAAAAAAGATACAATAAATTTTGAAAATGGCATTATAGGCTAAATTTAAAAAAAGGCATAATATAGAGCCCACAGTGTTTTAGCAATAAATTTAAATTATATCAACATAACTCAAATTTTTACTTCGTAGTTGACACGTTGACTTATAAAATACTTTTTTTCTGAATAACTGTCTTTTCACAAACCTTACATAACAAAACTGCTCCATCGGTTGAAAACACATGAGCGCCAAATTCACTAACGTAAGCATTAATTTTACCTTTCAATGGTTTACTGAATTTAGGCATAGGTCTAAGCCTACCTTCTGTCACCCAACAATAACTGATTGTTCCTCACTCAAATTTCTTTCTCCTACATTAATAAACACGTGTAGCACAAAATTCTAAGGTAAGATTTGAAAATATGAAAGCAAACAATTGAAAATGATACGTGACAACTTCTGTAAGAACTGGCTTAATATTTAAAATTATAAAGCTGATTGTTGGTATCGTGAAGACATGACATTATGTTTGTAACTGTAGATTGTAGATCATTTTACACCAATAGTATTAAAGCACGATTATTTGCAGATTAAGCACCGAAATAAATTACTTTTATCTACTGTTGTTAGTAAAGTGAATCATTGTAATTATATTTAAATTTCATACACATTACATTAAAAGTAATTAGAAAATTTCAAATAAACAAGAAATATTGCTTTAAAATGACAAAATGGTAGGTATTTATTATTGAATTAGTAAGAAAAACCTTAAAAAGGCGAAATAAAAATTTGCCCTATCACTTTGATTTACCCGAAATCACATTTATATCTATGAAAATACTGATTTACTTTCACCCAGTAAAAGAAGGCATTTTGCAAGATACCCGGACTAGTATTTCTAGAAATGACATTGCTAGTTTTCACTTCTGTTGACATAATATAATGAAATAGTTATTGGCATCATTCACAATGAATTAAAATTCCCTGTCAACTTCATACCTGAACAGGTACGTCCAGTGTGTTAAGTGTATATAGTAAGAGGCAAGGAAAACCTACAAATCAAAGAAGGGACGAAGAAATTCAGCCGACGTCCGCATGGTTCGTTGTCATATATTGCAATAAAATTACGTTGACATAACATACGTTTAAATAGATTTATTAACCGTTAAAAATTGTGCTCTTTACGTTGTTGTGTGGTTATGGATATATAAATTTATTAATAACAAACTATTCTGTAAATGTTTGAAATGCATAGCGTTAGCTTTCAAAGAACATAATTTAAAAAAAAGTAGCGACAGTTAGGCCTGTGTTGACATCAGGCGACCATGATGCAGAATACGTTAACGGGCATTTTGTTCATTGTTGTCGCCCAGCTTGTAGCTTGAGTCTGGAAGATTCTCCTTGCGAAATAGGTGTTTAAGAGTAAGATATTCTCTGATTTGTGTTGCAGTGGTGTAAGTGTTCAGATAACTGTGTATTGTGAACGGTGCGGTGTAGAAATATCGTTTGGTGTCTTCGAGTAGCCTAAACATAACCATCTTGAATTTCTATCTTACACATCTGCCATCAAGGTAAATACTCATCAATATGGTAGGCTTATTCTTTTATTTATTTCTGTTCTACATGTACTTCTCACAAAAAAATGAACGTTAACCATAGTTTGTGATGTATGTAAATCCTATCATATATGTGCATCTGATGAAGCCACATAATTATAGGGCCTGTTTCATTGTGTAGTGTTATATTGCGGATAAGTTATAGCTACAGGCTCGAGATATTTTCGTTGCCATAAATAAGTTATTAATTTTTAGACGCTAAATATGGTTTATATAAATGTATAAATTTAATTTTATTTTCGAAGGACGTGTCACCCAAATATTTGCTGCTTACTAGAATTAGGTTAGGTTGGGTTAGTTATGTTAGGTTAGCATAGCTTGCACTCTGAAACACATACTACGTTTTTATGGAATATTCAGATCGATCTGAATACATTTTCCGTACTGAATGCGATCCCTATTTTCGTACAATTTTCGATACGTAAGTTATTGAAAACGATCTGAGTAGCTGCGGAAACTGAATTTTCGAAAGTAGTTATGTTGGTCAACATGTCATCGACATATTAGCGTGTTAGTCACTCTGTAGGCATTAGCTATAAACAATGTTGCATTTTCCAAATGAGACGCATGAAAACTTAATATTCTGACTGTTAATGAATTGACTTTTAGGAAAACACGAAATAGGCCTATTATGTTTTACAACACTCTTTTTCAACATACATATTGCCCTCGCTATTGGTAAAACAGCTGACACATCAAACAAATGACGATCGATTGCCCGCTTAGCGTATTGAGATCATATTGAATATGATACCCGTTTTTATGGAAATCAATTCGAATTAAATACGATCCGATCCCACTTTTAGGTGTATCGACCTTGAGACTCAGATCGAATTGAATCCCCGTTTAATGAAGATTTCAATACGGTACTTAAGTGCACTCAGATCGATCTGAATACTCCATGAAAACGTACTAAGTAAGTATTCAAACATCCAACTCCTCACCTGTTTCACGAGTTTTTAGCTTAGACTATAACTTATGCATCATCAGGTTTCATGCAATATTTCAATAATTTCCGGTAAGTTCATAAATATAATTTCATTAATTTTAAAGGAATAGTTCTTTAGTAATTTTACAGTTACCTTCCTCTTCCTTACAAATCTTTCAAGATCTGTGATTTAATATTTAGGTCTAATAGCCTCATTTCGTTTGCCACTCTCATACTGTAGGCCTATCACATATTGCCTAGGCCTACGCCTTCTCTGCCGTTTTGTGCTCGAACATAGTCCCCATGTTTGGTAACGCTAGGCTAGGCCTATATAAACATTTGAGTTGGACTCAGAGAGCTTTTCCTTACATTTTATTTTAGTACTGAGTTCACTGGAAACCAGTAACGCTGGTTACGACCAAAAAAGGGCCGAACTCTTGTGACGTAGGCGATCGACTGGCGGTCGTATTGCCCCAATAAAATAAGACGTGACACATTTTGCCCACTCCTCAACCCGTGGGCCGCCCTGGCTCGCGCTAGTCGGGTCGGATACATGCGTGCCCTGAAACTTTTACTATAAAAATGTTGCTTTGACATCTTTCTACACAATTCATTTAAATGGCTCCACTACTTCGAGTTTTGTAGGTACCTAGCTTAATTGACTCAGACGTGATGTACACAATTTTAGACCTACATCTAATGCTATAATAGAAATCACGGTCTTGGGCTCGAATCTGACGTAGGGCATTGAAGTTCGTCCACTGTCATTATTACGTCCTGTGTTTTTAAAGCGGAGGATCAGCGATGTCTATCTTAAGATAAAGAGATTCACCTACTGATAGAAATTCAACTGTTGTTTACGATAACACGGAACCTCGATTAATCGAAACTCGGATAATCGAGACGCTGCTGTATACAGAGTGTCCCATTTATCTTGTGCACCTATCCTTGTTTGGATAGGTATTGGAATTTTTATTTTTGAGCGTTATGTTAGAACGAGGGGTTAACATGAGTGTAGGGATTTGGTGCATGTAACTACATTATGGTACAAGATACACATGATGTAATCAATTTTTCAAATAGCACTACATACTTTAATCATGTTTCATTGATTACACACATTAAGACGAGTTCAAAAATGTATCACAATGTCATCTTCCTAATCAACAACAACAACAAAACGAAACAAAAATGTACTCCCAATGTGATAATGTTATGCTTTGAGAGTCACAGAAGATGTTCCAAATGGTGACCATTCACATTAATGCACATTCGAAGGCTTTCGCCGAAAGATCGTACGACTACCCGGCATGTTGCTGGCTGAATGAACACAAAAGCCTGTCGAATGCGTTGCTGCATGTCGTCTGGTGTTGTCAGAATGTTCTGGTACAGACTGTCCTTTACAGTTCCCCACAGGAGTAATCGAGTGGCGACAGGTCCGGAGAACTTGCAGGCCACTGTATGTGGATTGTGGCGTCGACAGTTGTTGTGGTTTGTTTACATGTTAAGACAGCAAACACACAACACACGACGTGTACGGACGTCAGCCGTCTTTAGTTTTGTGTAAGTTAATGCTCAAGATAAATGGGGCATAACAACAAACGGCACATTCTGATGGCATTCATTTTTAATTTTGTTGTTGTTATTGATTGGGAAGGTGACATTGTGATACATTTTTGAACTCGTCTTAATGTGTGTAATCAATGTAACATGATTAAAGTATGTAGTGCTATTTGAAAAATTGATGACGTCACGTGTATCTTGTACCATAATGTAGTTACATCCACCAAATCTCTACACTCATGTTAGCCCCTCGTTCTAACATAACTCTCGAAAACAAAAATTCCTATACCCATCCAAACAAAAAATTTATAATACGTGCACAAGATAAATGGGACACCCTGTATATTTTTTTTTAACTTTAAGAAACAGCCTCTTTTAAATTATCCTCTGAATCAGCAAGACAACTTGATCAGCAGGAAATAAGACCGTCAAAGGAATGTAATATGAAATATGATTCATTCAAGAAAGTAAATCTGTCTCTTTAGCGATCACCATATCAACGCAAGAGCCTGACCCGTTGCTAAGAAAGTGACGTCAGAATAGTGTGACGTACTAACTCATTGTAGTTGCTAAGCAAGTGACGTCAGAAGTTGAAATTTTCGTAACATTTTATTCATTTGACTCTCGAGGATAAACTTTTCACATTAAAAGAGATGTATTACTAGTAGAGTTATTTTTAATATAGGCCTATTCGCTCGAAAAATTAAACTAGGCCTATCAGAAACGGGTGACCAGGCAAGTCGGAAGGCAGAAATAGATAATTAGATTTAAAAATAAATGAGGATAGGAAGAAACAGAAGGCAATGAAGAGAAATCGAAAGATGCTAAATGAGTAAGAAGAAAAAAAGAAAAAGGAGAAAGATTGGAGTAAAGTTATAAAGGAAAGAAAGAAAGAAAGAAAGAAAGAAAGAAAGAAAGAAAGAGATTGTAAGATAAATTGGAATAAGGAGATAAGAAAAAACAAAGGAAGAATTTCTTGCTTCTACCATAGAGTGATTTCGCATTTCTTGCAGTCTCCTTGGTTTAAGCAGACCTCGGTACCTTGCCTTGTAATTTATTGTAACCTGAAGATAATGATTCGAAAGGTTTGGTATCAAGGTGAGCTGTAAGACTCTTTGTTATGAATAAGTTTAATAACTGTAAAGAAACCCCACGCCCTTTAAAATTACACACACACTCAGCTGCTTTCAGTTAATGCCACGATATAGATCAAGCAATAACGAATTTAAATTGTCAAGGAAACTGAAATGTTAATAAAATTCAGCTCTACGACATAAATTCTGCATGACCTGGCCAAAGATAAGACGACTTAAGCTGAGGAGAATTGGGAGGGGGTTTGGGTGAAAAAGATGACTTGCTTTCTCGTTAAACGTAGATTAGAAGCAGTTTTTCAAAATAGCCGGTAGGCTACTTCAAGTAAACGTTTGACAAATTTCCCACGATCTTTTCATTTGCAACGGCACTGTATTCCACTGCTTGGCTTTTCTAATTCCTACCTCTCCCCCCCCCCCACCAGAGTCTAGCTATTACCGCAGCCCTGCAGGTTAGGTCAGATTGTTCACGTTTTAATCGGTTAGGCCTGTTTGAGGAATTTGTACGAATTGCGCTGTTATCCAGCATCCGAGGAGGTGACATTTGGTGAGATGAGGCCAAGGATTCACTAGGATATTACCTGAAATTCACCTTATAGACGGGGATAACCTCGGTAAAACACCAACCAGATAATGACCCCAAGCGGGGTTCGAACCCATACACGACTGCAGCCTCGGAGCACAAATTCATCTTGTTAAACTCTGAGCTGCACTAACTACGGGTACGTATCAATATAAGCCTATTGACAATAGTAGGTTTGCTCACTTATTTCGTAACAGTTGCTGCGTTGTTAGGAGAAGAGGAGATGATACTAAGGGATTTGCTACTGGAGCTAAATGACAGTAGCCTAAGTTGTAAGCAGTGTGGAATGAAGATAGGCCTAAATGCCAACAAGACGAAGACATAAACATAAACATAATAATGTTTTATTTTCGCTGGCAGAGTTAAGAACATAAGGCCTTCTCTTCCACTCAACCAGCCTTAATCAATACAATGCATATTTAAATTACGAATATTTACACTACACTTAAAAGGTTCTCCAGCAATATTCTTCAGTTAAGTTTTAACGACTAGTAGAATACATAGGCTATTTATTTAAATTTAGATAAACCTGTAACTTAAGGTAAAGTAGTAACTTAATTTATGAGCTAATTTAATTCAATCAATTATAATTAATTTGAGTTTTGAGATAGCTAGTAAAATGATGAAAATTAATTTAATATAAGCTTAAGTCTTAATAGAACTATGTTACAGGGAGAAAAAAATATATATAGGGGAGAGTCGGGTAGTATCGGACATCGGGTAATATCGGACAGTGCGTTTCTTTCATCTACCACCATATGGTAGTACCTGAATGACATTGTTACGTTTCTCTATGCGACATCACAGAAACGTAATCATGTCAATCAGGTACTATCATCGTGTGGTAGATGAAAGAAACTCACTGTCCGATATTACCCGATGTCCGATACTACCCGACTCTCCCCTATAAATCTAAAATATATTTCCATAATGAGAATATTAATGTAATTGCCATTAGAGGTTTTGTAAATCTATTTAGAGACATTAATGATAATAATAAGAATGGACAGATGTTAGTTTCATTATATGTAATAAATATTACACGTCATAGGAAGAAAAGTAAAGAAGGTAAACTTGCTAATTCTAAATGAGGCATTAGAGCAAGTGGACAGCTTCAAATATTTGGGGTGAACTTTAAGCAGTAACATGAACTGCTGCCAGGAAGTCAAAAGGAGGATAGCAATGGCCAAGGAAGCTTTTAATAGAAAAAGGAGCACTTTCTGAGGACCTCTGGAAAAAGAACTAAAGAAGAGACTAGTGAAGTGGTTTGTATGAAATGTGGCATTATATAGGGCAGAAACATGGATATTAGGACGAAGTGAAGAGAAGCGAATAGAAGCATTTGACATGTGGATATGGAGAAGAATGGAACGTGTGAAATGGACAGACAATTAGGCTACAGGCACAAAAAAAAAGTTGTGAAAATTTCAATATACGGATTCCTCACTGACAATTATATCTTAGAATACTAAAAAGAGCAGATTTGTCTGTGTTTGTTGAATCCGCATCATCATGCTTAAGAAAAGGCACTTTTCAGTGTCAATAATTTATTATGTGTGCAAAAGATTGGAATTTTGAAGTAAGAGGGAAAGGAAGGAATCCGTGTTCTGAAATTTATCCGAAAAATTTTCATAGGTCCTACTCCTTAATTGGTGTTGCACGTTCTGTCTTATTTCGTATAGCACTTCTCTGAAAATTGTTTTATTCCCGTCGGTTTCTCTACAATAGCCAGGGCAAGTGAGACCTGCAGTTTTGTGTCGGATTTCTCCGCATCCCGTATTCTGAGCAGTGCTTGTAAAGGGGAGGAGCCCGTCCCGCTCTGAACCATTCCTCTTTGCTATAAACCGGCCCGGGACCTGTAAACTTATTCAGGCCGTCTTCACGACTCCATGTGGCCGGTAGATGCTTCGGCAAATAGGGGACTCAGGCTCAACGATTGCCGAAGGAGAGCGCGGATTTAGCCTATAGTGGCAGTTCGCCTTCTTGGTTGCATTTGGGAGAGGACAAGTTGATAATATAGATCTGTTTATCTTCCCCTATCAGGCTATAGAATGTCACTTCAACTGCTGCTATTTTTAGGGCTAGGATTTTGATGAAATTGCATCTTTTTTCTAGTAAGCCAGAAACATACCTGCTTTAATATTTATATATGATAAACTAAGTGTTTTAAGACATATTTGTTAGGGCATTTTTGTTACATTTTTTGCCTGTTTCAACTCATACGAGCATTTTTTGTTTTATTCGGTCATTTTTTAGGCATTTTCTTTTAATTTTGGCTATAAATCTCCATTATCAATAATTTCATCTTATTATAAATTTTCCGATACGCTACGAGTTACAATGTAGTTACAATGTAATAAAGTTTCACTGGACCGTCTGTGCTTATCTTGTTATATAAAATAAATAAATAAATAATAAAATTATTTTATATAACAAGATAAGCACAGACGATCCATTGGAAACTTTATTACATCCATTATTAATGTAAAATAATGTATATTTCTTCGATATTTTCTCCACATATTTTGTCCATTAATTCCCATTATTTTGTATAATATTTTAATCGTTTTTGTACACAAATATTGCCATTTTAACGTATACCCCATGTAATGGATCAGTCCAACCACTCCTTCAGTAGGCCTATAGTCTCCTCTATGCCTGCTAGTTCCGGATAAGAGTGGCCTTGTGGTGGGCTACATGCAAACTACATCAGGTAAAATAATTAATTAAAGTGTATTACTTAGAAAAAAATATGTAAAATTAAATAAACTTAAATGTTGGTACTAGAATTTAATTTAATTATTAGTCTAAATATTGAGTGGTACAAAATCTCTTTTCCTACTGAGCCAATTATGTAAGATCAATTTTTAGGGCTTTTTTTTAAGATTTTTAGGTCAATTGTTTTTAGGACATTTTTTCATGATTTATAGGTCATCAAAATCCTAGCCCTAATTATTATTATTATTATTATTATTATTATTATTATTATTATTATTATTATTATTACTACTACTACTACTACTACTACTACTACTACTACTACTACTACTACTACTACTACTACTACTACTACTACTACTACTACTACTACTACTACTACTACTACTACTACTTGTCAATACATCTGGAAATGAATTAGGCCTAGGGTAGACATATTTACTCGATTCTTTGTCAAATGCATAAGTTAGCCTTCATTCTACACGTATCCAAATTTACTGCTTTGCCAGACATAAAGATGCTGTAATGTTTGTGGCAAGTGTTCAGAATTAGCCTACAGTTTAGTGGAGAGATCAAAGTATGTGGGATACATCTAACTGCTGCAGCTGCTCAGGAAGTGTGTATTGGATGATCTCTGTTGTACAGAATATGATGGCACTCATTGCAACTTGTTTTTTTTTTTTAGTAATCTTATCTCCTTGTTGGCATTCTTTCATATGTGGTGGTTAACGTTAGGTTTGTTTAGGCTGATTATTATTATTATTCGCAATAATAACTTAATTCTTAGTTTGTGTACGAATTTTATATCAAGACCCACTCAAGCTACATTCAACTCCATTTAGCCTATAGCTAGGTGTAAGAGATGAGAAGAGTAGCCTATAATTTTCGACGATAGGCCTACTTTTCGAAGAATTAACAATTCGAAATAATAGGCTTAGGCCCCTACTGTTTTTATAAATCCTAAATTCTTGTAACTTGGTGTATTTTCAGGTGTGAGAGGTTTTGTTACCAATCCTTGTGTAGGTCTATATGTAGGCCGAGAGGTTTTGTTACCAATCCTTGTGTAGGTCTATATGTAGGCCGAGAGGTTTTGTTATCAATCCTTGTGTAGGTCTATATGTAGGCCGAGAGGTTTTGTTACCAATCCTTGTGTAGGTCTATATGTAGGCCGAGAGGTTTTGTTACCAATCCTTGTGTAGGTCTATATGTAGGCCGAGAGGTTTTGTTACCAATCCTTGTGTAGGTCTATATATAGGCCGAGAGGTTTTGTTATCAATCCTTGTGTAGGTCTATATGTAGGGCCGAGAGGTTTTGTTACCAACCCTTGTGTAAGTCTATATGTAGACCGAGAGATTTTGTTACCAATCCTTGTGTAGTTCTATATGTAGGCCGAGAGGTTTTGTTACCAATCCTTGTGTAGTTCTATATGTAGGCCGAGAGGTTTTGTTACCAATCCTTGTGTAGGTCTATATGTAGGCCGAGAGGTTTTGTTACCAATCCTTGTGTAGGTCTATATGTAGGCCGAGAGGTTTTGTTACCAATCCTTGTGTAGTTCTATATGTAGGCCGAGAGGTTTTGTTACCAATCCTTGTGTAGGTCTATATGTAGACCGAGAGATTTTGTTACCAATCCTTGTGTAGGTCTATATGTAGACCGAGAGATTTTGTTACCAATCCTTGTGTAGTTCTATATGTAGGCCGAGAGGTTTTGTTATAATAATAATAATAATAATAATAATAATAATAATAATAATAATAATAATAATAATAATAACTGCCTTCCATTGGAGGTAACCCAGAAGGTCTCAGTATACTCTCCTACATGAATTTTACAATTTTAAATGTTTACATAAATTTTGTAGAAAGAAAATTAAAATAAACATAATTTATATGAATTATAAAGTGAAGAAAAGGAAAAAAAATAAATGGAGTGAATATGATGACTCAGAATTTGGCAAGAGCGTTTTAAAACTGAAGTTATTATGTCAGCAGTAAGTGTCTGTGGTAGTTCAAAAGTCTTCCTGAAGCTTTCAAAGAACTTGGGAATCACACCACGAGCTCCAATAAGAAGACCAATCACCTCAATGTCTTCAAGCTGGTATTTTGCTTTGAAGTAATCAACTGTTGGCAGATAAATGTTGATCTTTTCTTGATTGACATCCTCCGGCTGGCTACTCCCCGTTTCAATCCTTATGGTAGGATCAATTATATATCCTTTCTTGGTAGTCTGGGAATACGCTATGATGTCAATACGTCTAGAGGAGCCATTAGTAGCAAGGCAAAAAAACTTCCTCTTCTACTATCCAAGCCCCAATCCTTGTGTAGGTCTATATGTAGGCCAGGCTATAAGCCTGCAGTCATCCTTTGGATTGACTATTTTGTTAACGGTATTTTAGGTTACTCTATAATTCGCCCTATTAGGTCTATATCCGTGAGGGCTCTTAATTTTGTCCCTTTTGCACTTTCTATTAGCCCTATCATTTCAGGAAAGAAATTTGGGACAAATTACGGCAAATTATCTTAATATTTGTTATAGTTCTATTCAGATGGAAAAAAAGAAAGTAATGAAGTAGACATAATGAAAAGGTCTATGAAGTAAGCTGTTGTAGCAGCAAAAGACAAAGAAAGACAAGGACGTAGGATAGATCTATAAATAAAGGTGTAGGCATGAGAAGAAAATGCAATGTTCGTCGCGCAACATTGTAAAATTATGTCAGAGAGTGTGTAAGATGTCATAAGCTTATTTCTGTTGAATAATCAGTTGGCATAAAAATTAAGTGTAGGCCCTAAACCAGTTACCAAAACCCGTTAGAAGTAAAGGTCAAGGTATCCCCTTTACACGGTATGAAGGCACATGGGGGCATGGTGACAGAGCTCCTCGACATTAGAATGAGGTAGAGAAGGACTTGGGTCAGTCCCAGAGCTGTTGTTAGACAAGGAAACAATCATCCACTGCAGTACGAAGTGTAGCCTACATAGGCCCAAATAGCTGTTTTTGTATATATTTTTAGAAGGTAGTTTAACAACATTGTATCAACTACTAGGCTATTTAGCTTTGATGGAATTGATGATAGCGAGATGGTTTCTGACGAGATGAGTCGAGGGTTCGCTATGTGCTAACCTGACATTCGCCTTACAGTTGGGGGAACCTCGGGGAAAGAACCCACCCCCAGGTAATCAGTCCAAGCCGCATTTATAATCTTTTCGCTGTAAGAAAAATCCTAATGTAAACAATAGCACGTGACTGAAGTGAGGCTTCATTGGCCGCTGTTTGGCGCCATAGATTCTCAGTACGTGTTCCCGCCTACTGTTGTACATTCTGTTTCATGTTAAACATTTCCCGTTACTCGTCAAGTAGGCCTAACCTCACTACTATGCATTCGCTTGCTTAGAAAACATTTACTTTATAATTACTGCAATTAAATTATTTTTAAGTCTTATGTCTTCACAACGGACAATTAAGGATGCAGAAGCCATACTACAGTACCATGTGCTTACGTGAACAACTAGGAGCTCAAGTGACGCCAGCTTGTTATAAGAACAGACTACCTCGGTATTACTGTTGGTATTCATCCGCGTTCATAGTGCATAACAACATATAAAAGTAGCTTTTCTTTTACATATCGTTTTATATATGAGTGAAGCTATATGTTTCATCGTATTTAACAACTAGAATTCAATTTTTTACTTTCAAATAATACAAGATTATGGTTTCCAAATAAGAACTAACTTATATTTTCCTGCGTCGTGTGAGTGTTTCGACTGTGAGCCAATCACGGGTATGACAGCCACGTGCTTATGTTTACATTAGGATTTTTCTTACAGCGAAAACAGTATAGGTGTAGTGCCGTCCCTAGGCAGTGCTAAAATTTGCCGCCCCCCCCCCCAACTCTCACAAACAGTTTATGAGCAACTATTTTGAAGGTCATGTTTAGTTTAAATTAGTTTTAAATGAAATGTTACAATTCAGAAAACAATAAATTACTGGAATCAAAATACATACCTCTTACTTGTGAATTATAAAGATTTTCTTCGCACTTTCTTCACAGAGAAAGCATTGATGACGTCATCAAAGTCGATCTGACGAAGTACATCGGACTCGATGCAAAGAAACACTTTCAAACGTATTTATTGTTGAAATAAGACTAATTTGTGAAAGGCAGACTCTGGTTTATTTTTAAGCATTGGTTTTGTTGGTGGTGTAATTATTACAAGTATTTCTTACTTCGATATAAAGTAAATTAAAAAATAAACTCCAACTCTTTGCGAAATAAACCTTTCATATCGAATTATATAGTGCACATGCTGGAAAGTGATTAAATATTATTGTTGACGATGTATTATATTGGAAACGTAACAGAGTTCTGGTTAACTTATTATTCATAGCGACTACTACTAATTCCACAATTTGGGACATCTGGCCGACATCTACGGCTGACCACTAGGATCCGGAATATAAAGCAGAGGTTAAATTAAAAATAAAATACAGTATGATTTGCGGAGAAAATACGGAACAATAATAAATTTAAAAATAAACATGAGATGAAAGTACTGTACAAGGAAGAGTAATGAAATGAAGTAAAAAAAAAATATTACGTAGTGTTATACAAGTGATTATGTAAAATGGATAATGAATCTCTCAATACCATTAGACAAATTTTAATGTCCTCATTAGAAAATTTAAGAGAAAGGAGAATGGTTTTGGTTAACTTAAATGAAGTTCCCCTAGCGCCAAAAAGAAGTCCTTTCACTTCCCATGTAAGATTAATATTCATTTTGTATCTCTCACTGAAGTGAGGAATAGGCCTACCTGGATTGTAAATAGACTTCTTTTCATCGTTAACGTTATTGGTTTGGTCCAATTCGATTTTCAACAATGCATTCTTGTTTATACAAGCAGTTAAATTTAAGCAGTTGATAATATAACGTGATACCGGCATTACAATATACGACTATGCAACTGCACACTTTCCTTTTACTCTCGCCACGACCACGACAATGTGATAACAAAACAATATCGAACTTCCACAAGGTATTCAAGAACAAACTTAGGAAAAGATTTACAAGCAAGTGTTTTAAAAACAAATTTCACTGTAAAATGAAAATGGAAAAAAGAAGAGGAGGAGAGAGAAAAAATGCCGCCCCCCTCGAAATTGCCGCCCTAGGCCTAAATCCGGACACTGACAGTAATAGAGTAAGCCTATAGCTTTTTATTTCCTGCAAGATAGTCTAATAAATTTACTGTAGGCCTATGACAGTTTTTCAGTAGGCTACAGGACGTTCGAAAAATTCCACACCAAATCGAGTATGCTACAGGCTAGTCTAAAGCAGGGGTCGTCAGCACAGAGCACGCTGGGGCTAGAGTCTCTTACCCGCGGAAAACGCAGTGCACTAGGGTGCACTCCGTAGCCGCTAATAGGTATACTCTCTATCTCTCCATGTTGCACGACGGTGCACACCGGACAGCACCGCGTACCCTTTGCACATTTCAGCGAGTGCTAACGACCACTGGTCTAAAGTAAGTGTACTGGCTGTAGAAATGAGCACGTCTTACGTCTTAACCGGACGGCACCCTTCGGTGAAACGCTGAAAGTCATGTAGGTCTAATAACAGGGCATCCAGGTATCGAACCTGCGTTCTTTTAGTACGTAAATGTAACCCTATCGACTGTAGGGGGCCTACTGTCTTGTATCAATCCCATATGATACAGTAATTAGAATGAATAGAAATAATTTACGTTTGTCGTAGGAAAAGTATTTTCTTAGCAAGGTCTGTGGACGGTCCTACTGTGTCACGCTCTGGACAGAATGTCACGGGGTTTTCCGGCATGAATAATCCAATCGCACTCAATACACTCACAGCCTACGATCAATTATACAACCTTTCACATCGAGTTCATGTTTCCAGACTAGAAATAGCCTTTACGTCTCCCCTTCTTCATTGAGTGGTACGTGCTCCGTCCATTTTGATCTCTGTTAGGCTCATCTTTAGCAATATGAACAAACGATCTCTTAGGATTGGTACCGTAATATCTCCTAACTATTGTCCTTATTTTGTACATTTTGAACAGAAAATCCATATCCTATAAGCTATTTAAATTCAGTGATAATTTGGCTTTGGATCTAACTTAGGCTATGTTTAGGTAAAAGAAATTCCATAGTTACAAGAATTTAAAGTAACTTTAGGCCTAGTAACTTACTGACTTTTGAGGAACCTGGAGGTTCATTGCCGCCCTCACATAAGCCCGCCATCGGTCCCTATCCTGAGCAAGATTAATCCATTCTCTATCATCATATCCCACCTCCCTCAAATCCATTTTAATATTATCTTCC
This sequence comes from Periplaneta americana, assembly GCF_040183065.1. Lineage (NCBI taxonomy): Eukaryota > Metazoa > Arthropoda > Insecta > Blattodea > Blattidae > Periplaneta > Periplaneta americana. Next base: position 147,364,430 of record NC_091125.1, on the reverse strand, counting down.
CATCTACGTCTCGGCCTCCCTAAAGGTCTTTTTCCCTCCGGCCTCCCAACTAACACTTTATATGCATTTCTGGATTCGCCCATACGTGCTACATGCCCTGCCTATCTCAAACGTCTGGATTTAATGTTCCTAATTATGTCAGGTGAAGAATACAGTGCGTGCAGTTCTGTGTTGTGTAACTTTCTCCATTCTCCTGTAACTTCATCCCTCTTAGCCCCAAATATTTTCCTAAGCAACTTATTCTCAAACACCCTTAACCTATGTTCCTCTCTCAAAGTGAGAGTCCAACTTTCACAACCATAAATTAGGCTATGTCTAGGTAAAAGAAATTCCATAGTTACAAGAATTTAAAGTACCTTTAGGCCTATTAACAATTTATTAAACATGTTTAACCACTGGTACGTAGTTATAACATATTCTAAGTTGCCCAACTATGGTTCAGAATTTTTTTATCCATTTTTAAATTATCATATAGCTGCATAAGTTAAATTGTGCCTGGACCACAGTTGTACAGGGCTCCTACAAAAGATCTTTCTGGTTTTGAACACATGTAGTTTATGTTCTACCCTGAGATACATGAAAATAGCACCAATGGAAAGAGAAACTCAAAAAGTTTATTTGTGGCAACATTGTTTTCCTAGTTGGTAACACTGCCTCATAATAGCGCATACAAACCAATTTGTTCATTGTTGAGGCGAAATGGATGCTATAGACAGAAAATCTTTTTGTGTGCTTGATTTTCATGTGAACTGGTCTGTTATTAATGTTCATCGGCATTACCGTACAAAGTTTGGTGCAGATCCACCCAGTGGGCCTACAATCCTTAAATGGTACACTGATTTTAAGGGATTAAGAAGGTCTACATGTCAAGCAGTCTCTTCTTCTATTCAAGACCTTCTTAATTTTTTGATATCGTAACTCTGGGGCAAAAAATGATACCAAAAGGGACAAAAATGTTACGTCATGATGGAAACCACGAGTGTATACTTTCTGGGCTAGAAGAAGATATTACAGTATTTAACTTGTAATCTACAGGGACATCATTTTATTTTTACTAATATTTTTAATATTAACCTGGCTATACCTTTGGATCAACGCCGTTTGCTACCTCCTTCCACGACTGGAGTTCGATGATACCGGCGTAATATATAAACAAATGACTGTACTAGGTATAGGAGGGAAGAAAAGTAGTTCATCCATTTACGTAAACTAGGAAATATCGCGATTTTGAGTTTGATCATTTTCATTAGGTTTTGTTTAATCAAATTACAGTACAGTATTAACAATGAGTGTTTTTACTCATGAACTGAGCTGTCCATGTGAACGTATTCATTATGCAGTGTATGTTATACTGTCTACAGCACATTAGCGTACAATATAGAGAATGAAGTTAAATTGAAAAATAATCATAATATGGATATTTAAACACATTTTTGAAAATGGTGGCCATTCATTTCGATACAGGCTTCAGTTCTAATGTGCATATTATCGCACTATAGACTATTGTACCTAATCCCAATTACTAGTTTCGTCCTTCGTACTAGTAACTCATGTTGAAATAATTCTGTACCTACTATATAAAAGATTACCTTACGTACGCCTACTGTAAATTCAATCTTCACTTCTGTAGGCCTACTGTAAATTCAGTCTTCACTACTCAGACATACTTTCTACTGTCCTTGCAAGTGGTTATGTCGTAGGGTCGTAGAAAGGGAGGAAATCACGTGACAGTTAATTACTTAACGAGGCCCTTTTATTTAAGTTATTTTAAACAGTTGTATAATATTACGTAGACGTCCAATTCCTAACAGAAATTAATGTTCTCAGAAAAGAGTTAAGACAGCCCAGCCACTAGCTGGCGAATAAAAGCTAGTGGGGGAAATCGGGATACGACGTAGGCAAATGGACGACAGTACCTGTGCGAAAATGATTCAATATTGAAAGCTCTTTCGTCACTGGAAAACGCGAACATATTTTTGAAACGTACTGTTTACTATGACCGTAAGGTACTATGTCTGTATATCCTGTCTTGGATCATCTTTACTATGACCGTAAGGTACTATGTCTGTATATGCTGTCTTGGATGGTTGAACTTCATTAGTAGAAGGGGTGGGAGTGAAGTACATTCAAAAACTCAGGTACAATAAAAATTGAAGTAAAAATAAAATGATGTCTCTGTATAAATGCGATTTTCAAGCCCTCAACATCAGTTGTTCAGTCCAAATAATTTCTTGAAACTGATTAAAGCCTTTAGTTAGATTCCAATCTATTACAATTTCATAATCTCACATGTCGGAAAAGATCGCTACACAAAACTACTTCCACCCGAGTGAGGGTTCATACTTTCCCTCCCTTTTCGTTTTAATAAAACTAATGCATTTCGGCGAAGAACAGAAACTTGGAAGCCTATCATTTCCCAAAGGCCGAGGGGAGTTGGGAGGGATTTATTGCACGGTAAAGTCTTAGGTTACACAGTTTACGTGGCCGATTTGCCCATGGTCCCGTGGCTCCACCCCCAGAGTAAATACGAGACCCGGGGAGGAGCCCCTCGCAATATTGCAACCCTCTTCATCTACTAAGATGCCGACCGGCCCGGATTGGCAAGGAGAATGTCCCGAGCGAGTGAGGGGGTCGGGGAAGGCGGCCAGCTGCGGCTGGAACCTTGCGAGACCCCCACACCCAAGCAGCCCGGGACGGACGGTCCTGTATACCTGTCAGAGGACCTTTCCTGCCTTTCTTCATGTGGCCAATAGCAATACAGAAGTGCTTCACTTCCACCTATTCTCACCATCATTATCATCATCTCCTTCATAGAATTATCCTGTCCCCCTTAGTTCTAGGCGTAAAAAAATTGATCTTCCTCTTTTTTTTTCTTCCTTCGGGTATGAATGAGGTTCACTTGTTCGGAAGCCATCTTTCCTTGAGTCTAGCCACGTATCAGTGTCTCAGGTTCTTAATAGAAGTGCAGTTAATTATTTTCTTTTGTATGTTCATTTGTCTTACCTTGCTCACTATTCCCTGAAACTGGCATTAAATTATCTTATTTCGTGTAATTCACTTACTTGTATCAAATAACTTCTACTTTTATAACGGTGGTTGTTATTCCATTTATTTGGTTTGATATGTGATAATTTTATTCACGAATATAGACTATGAAAGACCATTCATAAAGCCCATTAGAAGCCTTTACATTAGGATTTTCACAACCTGAACTAGTCGTCAAAGTAAACCCAATGACAGGCCAAATCGACCTAGAGGGTGGCGGGAGGTTAAGGGTCCCAACTTTACATTCAGCCGGCAGTTAATGGCAGTAGGGATGTCATTTCTACGTGCCCTCCGCCTTTACCCCCCAAGAAAATGCCTTTGGTACTCATCTCTTTTAGAGACTGAGTAGACCCCAGGGCCATAGTGCGGCAGGAAATATTAGGTCAATGGAAAAAAATCCATAACTCCACCGAGAATCGAACCCGCGATCTTCCGGCTTGCAACGTTACGCCTTAACCGCGTTGCTACTATGCACCCTAAAACTAGTCGGTAGAGCAATAAAATTAAGAGGGAGACAGTTCTCTATTTCCCTAGCAGGAATCGAACCCTTATTCTTATTACTGTTCCGGGGCCGGAACAATTTTTCCCTCGAAATTATTCAAATTAACTTTACAGGGAGTTATATCTGAAAGCTTGATTTACGTCACAGGATGTAGTTCACATATTTTCCGCGTCGCAAGTTCTCTTTGTCATGTAGTAGAAAACATTAAGCTAGACCTACACTTAACAAGCCTAAATAATGTATTGTTTTAATTATAGGGCCTAATAGTTTTTTTAAAATAGAAGTACATTTTGCAAATCTATGTTTTCGCAAAAGTAAATAGACCTACTTACTAGTCTGTTGTAGGATTGAGAAACTATCGCAAGACCACGAGGCATGAACCAATACTAAACTGGAACGGTAGTAGGCCTATTAAACTGGTGATATCAGTGAATGAAGTGTAGCTTGCAATTATTATTAGATGACAAACATAGACGAGATGGGCTTTTTTGTTCACGAACTTCGTGATACCACAGTCTAGTAGGCCTATATACTGTCACGAAGCTTGAGTTGTTGAGGTTGCTAGGAACAATAGACTGTGCAGGTACTATTTCGCATTGTCTGTAATGAGGCTATAGTAGCGATCTTAGTGGTTAGCAACTATCTTTGGATGCATATTTATTACATATTGAGCTTCGTAACTGTAAGACTTATATTATATTAGACTGTGGTGATACTCAATAACTTCATTGACATGCAAGATTGTGTCACGAGGGCAGGGCTTCAACTTTTCCAAGAAAACTTTAAGCAGATTCATTTGTAATTATTGTCCAAACACGAAGATCAAATCGATGATCTAATCCATGACTGTTATAGATCCTACAAACATAATGCTTTATGCCTAACATGATAGGCTAGATCTAGAAGAAAGCTGCATTAGTGTCTTCTATTTTGTGAGCTGCGCTGTACCTTCTGCAACCTGAAGTTTGTAAGTTTATATAGGCCTAACAATAGTTTATTATCTGTAGATATGCCTGGGCTATGTTTTTCTGCTTTGTGGTAGATGGTGCTGAACTCTTGGAGAAAGGAAGGGCTGAAGTAACTAATTTTCCCGTCAGTTGGAGCTGCTTCCAGGAATTACGAACTGTTGACGTCAGAGTGCGTGCGATATTTCACACGGGATGCGAGATACGCTACATGGCTTATCACTTGAACTGCCTCTCTAATTAAAACGCAGCTTTGGAGGATCGTGTTAAGGCTGCGACACTCTATTTGTCTGCGGTATCGTAAGAACCGACTGGTTGCTGGCAATCCAGTGCCAGTGTGTAATTTAATTTCCTTCGATATCAATTTCTTTAGCGTCTCTAAAAAAATTTCGTATTTGCCAGCTGTTTAAATTAAATTAATGCTGCCAATAGTGAAGGGTTTTTTATTTGCGAAAACTATTTCCAAATCAGCACAATAGTAGTAGGCCTAACTTAAGTAGTAAACTAGTACGTGTAGTAGTAGTAGTAATAATAATAATAATAATAATAATAATAATAACAATAATAATATAGGACATACATACCTACATACATACATACCTACATACATACATACATACATACATACATACATACATACATAAGTTAGGCCTTCTGTGATCGAGGTTGCGAGTTCTATCCCGGCCCAGGTCGATGGCTTAAATGCGACAGACTCATGTCAGTAGATTTACTGGCATGTAAAGAACTCCTGCGTGACAAAATTCCAGCACACCGGCGACGCTGATATAACCTCAGCAGTTGCGAGCGTCGTTAAATAAACCATAATTTAAATTTAAATTTTTAAGATAGACCTACATACAGTAAGCTTATATAACTTACGTAAATTCCATTCGTAGACTATGATAGAAGGAATTAAATTTTATACTCGACAGTTTTGTCAACTGTATGAATGTTCATGTATTGTGGATCCCTATCACCACGGCATGGCGCGTCCTCAGGTTGCGGATAGAGGAGACGGCCTCCAGATATGGAGGGTAGCTGTGAATATCTTAGTCTATTGAATAAGCAGTCGTGGACAGCCGATAAGGGGTGGTCCTCCAGCTTGAGGGTTGGGCGAAGGGCTAACAACTCACCATCGTAAAAAAACAGCTTGTTACGAATCCCTACAATAAGCCTCGGAATGGGACTGATTCTCTGGCACGACCACAGCAAAGAAATAGCATACTTGAAACAAGTAAAGCGATAGGTTTGGAAGTAAATTCCGAAAAGACAAAGTATTTGATTATGTCTCGTGACCAGAATACTGTACGAAATGGAAACATAAAAATTGGAGATTTATCCTTCGAAGAAGTGAAAAAATTCTAATATGTTGGAGCAAAAGTAACAAATATAAATGACTCTAGGGAGGAAATTAAACACAGAATAAATATGGGAAATGCCTTTTATTATTCGGTTGAAAAACTTTTGTCATCTAGTCTGCTGTCAAAAAATATGAAAGTTAGAATTTATAAAACAGTTATATTACCGGTTGTTCTTTATGGTTGTAAAACTTGGACTCTCACTTTGAGAGAGGAACAAAGATTAAGGGTATTTGAGAATAAGTTTCTTAGGAAAATATTTGGAGCTAAGAGGGATGAAGTTACAGGAGAATTGAGAAAGTTACACAACACAGAACTGCACGCATTGTATTCTTCACCTGACTTAATTAGGAACATTAAATCCAGACGTTTGAGATGGGCAGGGCATGTAGCACGTAGGCTATAGGCGAATTCACAAATGCATATAGAATGTTAGTTGGGAGACCGGAGGGAAAAAGACCTTTGGGGAGGCTGATACGTAGATGGGAGGATAATATTAAAATGGGTTTGAGGGAGGTGGGATATGATGATAGAGACTGGATTAATCTTACACAGGATAGGGACCGATGGCGGGCTTATGTGAGGGCGGCAAAGAACCTGCGGGTTCCTTAAAAGCCATTTGTAGGTAAGTAATAATAATAATAATGATACATACATACAGACAGACAGTACATAACTTAGGGCTACATAAATTCCATTCATAGACTACGGTAACTTATGACAGAAGGAATTAAATTTTATACTCAACAGTTTTGTCAACTGTATGAATGTGTGATCGTAAAGCTATTGTACGTAAAGTTTACCCGCTTACCGCATCTCTTACTGCTCTCAGTTCATCATAATACGTGATCCAAACTTCATAATATCATCTTAGTGATTCTGGATAGGCCTATGGTCTGCAGTTGAGAGTGTGCTGTTAAAGCAGTAGAGCTAAACTACATAGCCGTGTTGCCATAGAAACCAGACTGTAAATGTGGCATGATCATTATTTGGAGGAATAAGGTGGTCACAATGAGCGGAATTTAATTTTGGGGGGTGCGGTGCAGACCTAGTGTGCAGTGAGTCTCTCTCTAATGTACCTCCAGTAAGTAAGTGCGCTCGAGAGCAAGTTGAAGAGCCGGTGCCCCCCTCCCCTCCCCTCCTTGACATCTCGTGGGTGGGGGCCAGTGAGAAGAAGCATTCATTGCATAACCGGTCCTGCCTGGATGCTGAGTGAAGCAACGGTCCGAAGCAGCTGTCTTGTTCATCCCAGTCGTGTGTACAAGAATGCGTGCCACAGATCGATACGGTGCAGGAAAAGTGACGATGCAAAGTGTTTCCTAATGTGCTAATTTTGTTTTCATAATGTGCTAAATCTGGTAGGTAAGTGTTGATATCCAGCGGAGTGATATAAACAGAAAATCGTTTTATTCTCTTTGGTATGTATGGTTGTACATTCTCGTCCAGTTCCGAGAATTCATTGTGTTTGGTATTGCAACCTTCAGTCGTTTTAAAATAATACCAAGTGTTAAGTGACATATCCAGCTTACGTTTCTTTTTGCTTATCACTATAGTTTGCAACCGGTTTTCTCAGTTCGTGGGATTTGCAATAAAATAGTACATTCGTAATTTTTATCCCTGTTTTTTATTTTACGGAAGAAGATTGTCTTTCGTTTTTTCATCCAGTTCTGGGAATTTATTGTGCTTAGTGTTTTTTTTTTTTTTTACACATTCACAGATTAATCCATAACATGTATTTCATAATTATTACATTGCTTTAATCTGGAACGCATTTTATCAATTTGTAGAATTTAGGGACAGAATGTTACTCTAAAATACTGTAGCGTTTTTATTGTATTGCAAGATAAAATGTGTCGGTCTGTAATTATTGTACCAACGCCAAAATAAGCGTTTCCCTAGGCCACTGAATTGCGATAAATTTCTTTCTTACGATCATCTCTGTTTATGATACAGTCTTTTGTTTCTTCGTCAAATTCTGAGAAGTCATAGTATTTCAGCCATCGCCTACAACGTAATCTTTCAATTAATGCGCAGTGTAAATTACATTTTCATTCTTGCGTTTCTCTTTTATGCTTTAATTTGTAACACATTTTCTCAATTTGTGAAATTCAGGTGCCGAGTGTTGTTTTAAATAGTTACTATATTCAGTACTAAATATTTATTCCCAGAGGAAAGATGACGGTTGATTATTATTTTACCAATGCCTAAAAAGAAACTTCCCTGCGACAGTAATTGCGAGAAATTTCTTCTTGCATTTTCTTATGTTTGTGATACTGTCTCTTGTTCCTTTAAGTTCTAGAAATCCATCGTATTTGACATTTTAGGGATTATCCTTGATCAACTTCGTACGTTTAAATTAATGCGTAATGTAAAGTGACGTTTCCATTATTGCAGTTATTTTTGTTTAGCGTATTCCTATAGTCAATTTTTCTCAATTTGCAGGAATTGACAGTTATATTGCTATAAAAAATGTTGCATAAGCGTAAGCCTACATATTTTTATCTCAGGTTTTTAAACAAAAGATGCCAACTTCTAATCATTATTGAATTAACGCCTACATAAACGTTTTCCTTCCTCAGAGAATTGAAATTCTTTCTTGCGTTCATTATTTCATATTTGTGAGGTAGACTCTTGCTTCTTCGTCGATTTCTAGGAAGCCATCGTTTTGGTTTTGCAGCTATTACCCTTGATACAAGTTAAATATGTTTATACGTTTAAATTAAATTACAGCGTAGGCCTAAATTACATTTTCATGTTTATAGTAGGCCTAATTTTTTTTTTTTAGTTTTCCCTGTCTCTGATAGAACTGACGAATTTAATTAGGCTATGTTCCGTAACCTACAAGTTGTGACATTAAAAACCAGCAATCGTTCTAGTTGACTTTCTTACCTTAGTGAATTCCGAATGAAAATATTTCTGATAGACCTACCAAAAATAATGTAAGTTAATAAAGACCACGATTGAGATATAAGCCCGGCTAGGCTTACTGATATTTAAAGCGTTCTAAAACTATCAGTGTAGGCTAGAATAGATGATTCACTAAACTTAAAAATGAAACAGTTTGGCATATAATTATTTACTAAGTTTCACAGTTTCAAATAATTGTTGATTCATTTAACCTATTTCATGTCTTAACATTCTAATAATACACTGGAAAGATAATATATATTACGCTCGTCTGTCTGAAAATATTCGGCCCTTGTTGAAACAAGTAAGTTTAAGTTACTATTCCCTAGTTGCATAAGCGTTGTTATATACTGTTATAATCTACCATGCACTATTAAAAGTTTTGAACGATTAAAATTACAGTACACCCTACAGGTCATAACGATCTTTAACACCTGCAACGTAGGCCTAGTCCGAAATGTTCTGAAGTTTCATCCCTTCGGTTGATGTATAGATCTAATCTATACTAATAATAAATCTGTAGCCGAAATTGTTCTGCTAATTTTCGATTTTCCAAAAATAATTGGTCCTAACATATATAATTAACCACCCTGAAACCGAAAATCGCTTTTTTTAAATTTTTGTATGTCTGTCTGTCTGTCTGTCTGTATGTTTGTTACCTTTTCACGCGATAATGGCTGAACCTATTTCGATGAAAATTGGAATATAAATTAAGTTCGTTGTAACTTAGATTATAGGCTATACGGCATTCAAAATACGTTATTTAAAAGGGGAGTTATAAGGGGCCCTGAATTAAATAAATCGAAATATCTCGCTTATTATTGATTTTTGTGAAATATGTTACATAACAAAATTTTCTTTAAAAATGATTTATGATAAGTTTTATCCTCTGAAAAATTTTGATAGGACTGATATTTAATGAGATAAATGAGTTTTAAAATTAAAATAACTGCCATCTAAGGCGGTATATTGAAATAAAAAACAAATGACTTCGTCTATAAGGGGCCTTGGACACAACAATCGAAAGCTATGAAACATAGCCTACAGACAATGTTTCTGTGCTTGTATGAAGTAATATCAGAAGCTAAATTAACCGATTTGTATAATTAATTATTATTTCATCATTGGAAAGTGTAGTTTCTCTGGATGGACATAATGCTATAATGTTATTTCAGTAACTTGTGAGTGAATTGAGGACAGGTAAGATTAAAATAGCTTCTTATGCACAGAAAACTTGATAGGTTATTCTGTATATTCATTTCCTGTATTTCTTATAGTAATGTTTATGAACATATTCATTTTTATCTCAGAGAATTAACGAACAACGAGAGTGTATTGATTTAGTATGCAGTAATAGTAGGCTACGTTAGCTTAGCAATCCATTATTTTATAATTCAAATTTTAACTATGCTCAATTGAATCGTGTTAAAATACATAAAATACATATGCAATAAATGCAATGCAAAAAATTGGGTAATGAGCCAAGCAGATTATGTTGCGCTGTTGTAAAAGTTGTTCCTCCTGAGATTCAAGAGCTCCCACAACAAATTAAAAAACTTTCTAATTCGAGTACATTCGTTATCAACACACTTTTTCATAATATAATATAAACATAATAATAAATCTGTAGCCAAAATTTTTCTGTTAATTTTCGCTTTTCCAAAAATAATTGGTAATAACTATTAGGAAACATGTTAAAGCAATTGTCATTGCGCTAAATGAATGGTCTCTGGATCAAAATAATCGCATTTTAATATTTTAAATACAATTTAAATTAAGTAACATATTAAACGATTTATCCTTCTATCAAACACGAATGTTCCCTGGATCAAATGTCCTATTTTAATTATGTAATTACTTTATATTTATTTCTAACGGGTGCAGCGGAGCGCACGGGTACGGCTAGTATACAATAAAATTATTTTGTCCCTTTTTGCGGTGAGTGGCCGTAAATCCGGCTAAAAGTTATTGGGCCTATAAGTTACGCTTGTGGTGGCAGCGGTGGTAAGCTATAAACAAACGTATTCAGTTTCAATACCGTTGCTATCTATGCAGATCCAATTCTTTAGGCTAATCATAATGACAAACGCACAACTGCTTGCCTGACGAATGTAAAATAATCGTGATGCTCAATTTTTTCCAAAATTGGAGCCAGGAGTCTCAGGATTCTTAGCGAATAAGTATGCCATTCCTTACTCCTTACTCCGAATCCAAAATAATGCGAGTTCCTCGTGTGTGAACAAAAACTCTCAAGACTGTCACTTATTGTCAGGAACAAGCAAATTTAAAACAGGACTTTTATGGTGAAGACATTCGCTCTGTTAAGGCCCTGATGAACTAATTTTAATGAAATGTAATGTATGTGTACTAGTAGACGGTTGAAAGGATGCAAGACATCTTGTCTTTTAATTTATAGTCTAATACAGTATTATTTTATACGGCATTTATTTTTATTGGCAGTTTTCGTACTTGGGAATTTAAGTTTTTTTTTTTTTTCCTAATGTTAAGGCCAATTTCTGTGAGGTTATTGAATATTTTCTTACACGGAAAATATTTCAGACCGTTTTCTATTGCAACTAGACTAGACGGCATTTCGGAAGGCGGTTAGCTGCTATATGCGCCGTAGCATTTCTGGTATGTGACGTCACAAGCTTGTACAGCAGAACCAATCGGAATCAGTCTGTAACTAGTACTTCCAGAGTTTGTTTATTCACGTGTGAGTGTTTCAGTACTTTGAATAAGTAAAACTAACATTTACTGTGTGTGTGTATGTGTGTGTGTATTTATGTGTGTGTGTGTGTGATAAATAAATGGAAGAAGAGACTGTAAAAAGACAAGTATTGCATAGGCAGGTGCGGAAAATAGTGTTTAAGACGTATAATTATTTTAAAAACGTTGTCGAGCAGAACGCTGCCGGCCATCTTGATGAGGCTGCAACATTGCCAACGCGCAAGAAACGACTGCAGAAGTGGGATTGAGAACAGTGCGAAAAATATTCTTAGTGAAGGAAAGAGGGTTTGTTTGGTGTCATACTTACAGTAATCAACGGCTGAGGTCATTATTGTCTTTTGATAACTTAAATTCTCTATTTGCATCGCACGTGCGCGTGAAGTACGATGTGGCAATGTTGTACGCTGCCTTGCTCTCTGTCTGTCTCTCTCGACGCAAACGCTAGCAGACTACCGCCTCCCGAATTGCCGTCGACTCTAGATCTGATTGAGTCCTTAATAATAGTCCTAGAGTTCATAGACCTACCTGCTTTTGTAGATGTAGGATTTTATTGCTTTTGGACGTAATGTGATATGAGCGTATTTCTGATATAGACAGATGATCTGAACATGTAATGAATCATGAAGCTGACACATAGCATGGTTGCAGACCATAATTTATTTCCGTTTATAGTTTTTGTTATATCGCCAGTCAGTTACAAGACATAGGACACAGAAATAACTTAGTTATTTACTTTACTCCCAAATAAGATAACTTAACTTATGCCGCACTTTCGTTTTTTACACTATGCACGGTTGACCAACTTCTGATGACGAAAGTACGAGAAATTTGGTGACCACAAATTTTAGAGCAATTTTTTCGAGTGTGAAGCGAAGATTCCTTGATGGATTGGTTTATAGGCTAAGTTATTAGGTAACTAATATAAAACTAAGTAGGTCTATTTAATTTTAACTTTATACTTTATATGAGTTTACCTCTGATTGGTTCACCGCTGTGGAGTAATGGTTAGCACGCCTGACTATGAAACTAGCGAGCTCGGGTTCAAATCCTGGTTGGGGCAAGTTACCTTGTTGAGGTTTTTCCGGAGTTTTCCCTCATTCCAATAGAGCAAATGCTGGATAATTTTCGACGTTGGACCCTTTGCTGGAATTATCACCTTCATCTCACTCACGCGCTATATAACCATAGCAGTTGAAAAAGCGTCGTAAAATAACCAATAATCTCTCTCTCTCACACACATTTGATTGAGATTGTGACTGATGGCCTGTATAGGCTACGTCTATTATCAGGCGGTACATCTCACTTGATATGTGTCAGAGGAAGAATAATTAACTTATTATTGTTTTTAGGTCTATACATCTCAAGTCTGATTTGTGTAGGCCTAATATGTAGCTAATCAGCGATGTGTGCAATAGAGAGAGAGAGAGAGAGAGAGAGAGAAAGGAACTGGCCACCCTACCCGATTATCTCCTGACCTAGTTGCCTCATAAGTGATGCCGTGAGGTTCAGACCTGTCTTCGGACAGTTGACTAAACCAAATATGAATTATGTCAGAATGTTGAGTACAATAATAACTTAAATTATTTTTAAAACATCCATATTTTTTTAGTTCTAACATATTAACATAATGCCGTAGAATATTTAATTTTTTATCGTGCTATGCAAGCTAAAATAATTCTTTACAATCATACGTGCATACAGTTACACCAGACATTAAAGGATCACCAAAACAATTAGGGCCTACTGTATTGATTGGTACCTACTAAACTACTTATCGATATTAATGTCAGTTTATATCTAATTATTATTTTATTATTATTATTATTATTATTATTATTATTATTATTATTATTATTATTATATTATTATTATTATTATTATTATTATTATTATTATTATTAGGTTACAATAAAAGTTAGCAGTTACGATTTATAAAGAAAAATACTAGAGGCATAGGATATCAGTACAGGAGCTGAGACGATAAAAAAAATAGCTCAAATACAGGAGTTGCCGGAAAATATAGGAGAATCGGTGACCGGAATTGCACATAAATGACATTTTTATAATCCAAAAGTAAGCAAGATGTCTGATTTAAATTATAAATTATGCACTGTCAGTAGAGATTCGCAATTATTTCTGCGCAAAGCCACATAAAATCTTCGTAGATTATGGTCACTTTTTTGCATTCAAAAGCAATGAAATCATTAAACGGTATTGGTGTTTTATAATGAGATTTTAAATATAAGCCTAATATACTGTTTATTCGTCAAACAACAAGCGGTAGTGTGAAAATAGGTCGTTAAAGGGTGAGTCGTAAAATTGTCTTTAGAATTAGTGATGGCTAAATCTTAAAAAGAGGAGACTCTCTGCTCCCCCCCCCCCCCCCCCGAATAGTCCTGTTGTCCTGACTCAGTTTTATATCATATTACTTGCTGCAAATAATGATTTATATAAGTACATTTTTGCGTCATCTACAGAAAAATAAGTTTTGTTATAAAAGTAGCATTTTTTTTTCTCTTGTTTACAGTAACTAGAATAATTACCTAATTTTTTAAGTATCTAATTCGTGTAGTTATATTTTAATTTAATTTTTTTTTGATGATATTATTAATCGGACATAATTCTGTAAATAATTAAATTTTACAGAAAAATAGAGTATAATATAGGCCCATTTGTTTTTTGACGTCGATAGGCCTATCTAGATTATTTCTAAAATTCTTGTCCAAGGAAGTTTTCTATTGGAGGCATAATCCTGCATGTAATCATTAATATCTCTAACAAAAACGTTTTGAAGACATATTGTCTATAGGCCTACTATTATTAGGCCTATATTATAGTCTATTTTTTTATTTCATTGCAATCCATTTTGAGTAGCTACTTAACTTGGAAATAAAAGCCCCTGGAGTTTCAGTAAAAATGATTAGGCCTATAACCTACAAGGTTATTCTGAAGTAAATTCCCAATTTGAAATGACTATCTTCTGTAGGCTACATAGGCTATTAACAGTTTGGTTCCCTATAGATACTATTATGCTTTAAAGAGATTGCTCTTTTTTTCTTCTTTTTTTTTTTTCGATATGCATTTCGTTGTTATGGTAACTATGTCACGCTTGTATTAACAGTTGTGGTTAAAAATACAGGCAGCAATTATTATTTTTACAATGATTTTGCTTTCACGAGTTCATATTGGCCTCGTTCAGGCTATTGCGAATGCAATAGACAATATCCCAATGCATTGAGAAGATTTCGAACGTTACGTGGTGTGAGAATTTGACCCTGCTCTGCAAACTCATTTCGTAAGCTGGTGAACAAATTTGAGGAAACTGGTGAAAAACACGGTGGTGATCATATTAAGTTTTTTAAAATTTCTTCTTATAATAAACTCCCATTTTTTTACGAACAAATTGGTGTTCTTATTTTTGCATAATCTATGCATATTGTTTTAAAATAAAATATTTACGATTCGTATTTGCCTGGGTTATAGGTTATAATCTTCTTTATTCAAAAAGTACGCCTATAGGCCTATGTATTGGTGCTTAACTCGAAATAGGCCTATCCGCCTTGCATTTTCCTCATACCCATTACGCCCTTTTTCTTCATTTTATTGTGGCAATTTACAGAGCCTACGGCGTACAGGCATGGCAATTGAATTAGCCTAACTCGCAAACAACTTTTCTCAGCCAGGACGCCATGTTTCTATGATTCTTGGCGCCATACTATTTTCGAATCCTGTTGGACAATTCCTTGTGGAGTCTTTGATCAGTTAGGAAATGTTATTTCCTTTCAAGACAATGAAATACTTTTAAAGTATTGTAAGTGATTTGACAAAACTCGTGAAGTATTGGCAACTCTTGGAAAGTCTTGTGAAAATTTGACCAATTGCAAGCAGCATTTTTTTTCGTAAGTTTGATCGTGTAATACAAGCATCTTCAGGCAGATAGGTAATATTATTAATGCCGTAATTGTAACCTTTGTATTTTAAAAATACAGTTCTAAAGCGATAGACTCATGTAAATTATTAGGTTATCGCATCGAAAGTGTTTAAAAAATGCGTTTTACATGTGTAAAACTAAGAAAAAAATTATATCGTATACCGTGAAGATGCCATAGAAAACCAAAACTTGATATTTTTTAATACATACCTTGTAGCCTATGGTATATCTTGAAACAAGTCTGTATAGAAGTGTGACATCGCGCTTTGCACCATGTTGTCATGAGAGATGGTGCACACGGTATTGGATCATGTTACAGTGCCAGCAGCAAAGATCGGCACAAATTAATCTCGGTTCTCTGCCTAATGAATCTTTCTGTCCGTTTTATTTTGTAGCTGGATGTTAAAGCAGTGGCGGATGAAACGACTTTTTTTATTATTATTTTAACTATCGCTGGTCTCTCACTCTCTGTCTCTGTCGTTCTCTCCCATTCCTTTCCACTCGTTCCGGTTTCCCTTCTTGTACGCCACTACATCCCGAATTAACCCGAACGTGGCTACCGATGTCGCCCGAAGCTAAGGCTTGGGGATTTGACTCTGCCGGCCGAAGGTCTGTGAGCAGTAGGTTTGTGCTTGCGAGGTGGCTGGCTGGTTGGGACTACGTACTCTTTGTGCATGTTGAATTCTGGAAATAATTGTGTTTTTATCTTCACTGCTTGTGCTGCAAATGGATGGGGACGCCGATTAATTTAATGTTATCATACTGATCACACGCTGCGTTTAATACAGGTTAGTGTTCTTTGGGAAAATGAGATGAGCCATTCTTCCATGTGTGTTCACGTAGCTGTGTGCATTTTGATTGTAACGAAAAAAAAAATGCTGCGTACAATTTGTTCACATTACCATTACAGAAGCCGTCGCTACAAACGCAGCAGTGCAGAAATGGATATGGTTTTTATTGTGAAGAACAGTGCTTATGTGTAATATATGTGTGTACGTGTCAAAATGTTGGGAAGGTGACCGTGTTGTGTGCTATGGCCGAAGAAACAGGCGTTAGATACGATAGCCTTATCTCATTTCCTGTGTTACGCGTTCTGCGATACGCTGTTGTGGAAACTTGGCCGTCTAGGGATGTTGGTGCGAATCTTGACAATTCCTAGTGTGACAGCGATTATGTCTTTCTAACATTCACGTGCCTATTTCCCACTTTCGGTCAGGAAAAATGAGTCATTCTAATATTTTGTGCTTTTTGCTGCTGTTAAGAACTGTTCAACAAAACCAGTTTCTCTTAGAGCGAAAACAATGGCTTGATTCTTATTTTTGCTGCTAAGGAGTTGTGTTTCACGGTATGACTTCATCGTCTTAGCGTTCGAAATCATTTCCAGGATCACACAGACAAGAAAGAAGTAAAGATACGATTAGCTCATTTTTCCAAAGAGAGGCTAATAACGTGAAGCTAAAATTATTTTATAAGTTATCAGCATTTATTCACACTTTCCTCCCATTGTGCTGGTCGTTCGCTGAAATCACTGTATTTTAATATTATTATGAGTAAATAATAATAATAATAATAATAATAATAATAATAATAATAATAATAATAATAATATGCACTTGGCAGCATATCTACGCAATCAAGATTTTGATTAATGCATTTTCACGTTTCGTTCGTTTTTAAATTTGTCAGCATAGGCGAAGTTAACCTATAGGCCTAGGCCTAATAATAAACTACCAGTTCTTAGCGATGACATCCTAGCTTCAAACAATAAGTTAGATACTGATATTTTCATTTTTTCAATAATGTGTTATTTGTTAGGTCTGTTTTATATCAAGGTGACATCTGTAATTTAGACTATAAGTATATTATGTAGTAACATTCAAAATGTGGCTATACTGAGACATGCATAGTACGTTGGGTTGTAAATGTAGGCAAGTCGATTCATCTGATTCCTTTCTAGGCTCTAAATTCTGATAGTGAAAGTTCGGTACTGTAATTTCCATTAATTGTGTAAGCTATAGCCTTCCATATGTTGACTCGCCATGTAAAAATATTCGTTTTCATACAGTGTGCAGGCTCTCTTGTTCACCAATTATTATTTTATACATTTATGACATCGTGGCAGTTTTGCGTTGCAAGCTTCCGCCGTTGTATGCGTTTTGTTGGCAGAATTGGTGCAGATATTTTTTAACGTCATTGTTGCGTGTCGCCATCTCCCTACGACGTGACGTTGGGAATGTGAAATCTTAGAAAGAGCTTCTTACGCCTGTGCGTTTTATATGGTATAAATGTGAGAAGCCGGAATATTGCAACATATTAGGTACAGCAATTAAAATGTGTTAAAGTTCTGTTATAGTGTTCATAGCTACAGTACAGTTCCTGCCGGTATAGTGCAGTGTTGTATGATTCCGTAACTATCTCTCTTTGTGGCTATTAAAATGAATTATGGCTTATTGTAAGCATAACAAGATTACGGACTACGTTTATAACCGTGAGTATATTGTGTGGATAATGGTTTTTCAATCGGCGGCGTTTAGAATGGTCGTAGCATGTAGGCTGCGTCACTACAATTAACTGTTTGGAAGTGTATGGATATTGTAACTATGCTGTATAAGTGTGTAAGTCTACATTTGATAATTTTATTATATAGGCTATTCAGTAGCAAATAGTATACTAGGGCTGTATGATTTTCGTGATTCCCGTGCACTGTACAGATCTGTAAAATATTAATTAAGTTAAGCTTTTTAAGGACTTCGATAAGAAATCTTGTGAATTGTAGCATTTATTTTGCGTTGTAATTAGAAATCAACGGCTTTAAAGTTTTGATCTTTAATTGTGGCGGAATTGCGTATTTTTGGTTTAGTAGGGCCTGTTTCATAATTATTTTTTGAGACGATTAAATTACCAAGCCTGTATACCTCTATGAATATAGTTTTGCTTTTTTAGTTAGACTATAGGTTAGTTTTCTCTTGCTTTGTCGTTTGTTACTATGTGGACTATAACCTATAACTTTGAATCTCGGGTATTCGCTGTATCGCTTTATAGAGTTAACGATTTTGTAAAATATTTTGCGTTGGTATGATAAATCCTTTGTCTCCTGTGTGTTCAAACAAAACCCTCGCCGCGCACGGCTTTGTGCGGCCAATATGTGACAGATTATATTAACTTGATCAATTTTGGGAAGCTCAAGTAATAGAATGAATTAGTTTACTGTTTACAAAGAGAGATGTTGAAACTATAATCTTGCCTCTACGTTTTGATCATGTTTTAATTGAAGGGTTTTTATTTGTTTTTCATTAAGTAAATTGTGGGTAGTGTTTGCATTCATCACACATTTGCTAACATGAGGTTCAGACAGGGTAAAACAAATCCTCACAGATTCAGAGAGTCTGCTATTCAAACTGATGCCATTTCTGTTCGGAATGGAAGAGCTAGCTATTACGTCTGATTAAATTTTTAGTTGCATAATGCTTAACGCAGTTATGATTGTGTGTTCTTGTTTTAGCTTTACAGCAATCCCTAGTTATCCGATAATGACACAGTCTTACAGCAAATAGTCGTCTGCTGGCATACATATAAGTTAGCTCTTCGCCTTCTGTATTTTCGATATGATCAGTAGTTTTAATTAGGCCTGTCTTATTATAGGCATGTAAGTTATGCATGTAAAGAAGCATTAAAATGCACGCTATACAACGCTGTAAATAGTAGGGTCTATTGATAAATATAAGCACAGGAACGCCATTTCATAATAATTTGTAAAATCACCCTGATAACCTAGAAAATGAAACAGCTGCAGTATCGGCAAATTATTTGAAATAAAAAAAAAAAAAGATTTTGAAAATTGAACACAAGTTTGTGTAGCCGAAATTAAAAATAGTGTAGGAAGCTGTATTAAAGTTCGTTTCAATTTCTAGAGGTATGTCGACGATGTTATGAAATGACTTACCAAGTTTTCAAAAAATTATTGACTATTTGCATTAAACTTCGCAATCTCTAGTGCAGTGATTCCCAAAGTGTGCACCACGGATCCCCAGGGATCCGCCAAGACTTATCAGGGGATCCGCGGTTGGTAATATAAATTTTTAAATACGTAACAATACTACCGTTTGTACAGTACTGTACTCGACTGTACTTGTGAAAGTTAATATATCGGCAAGGGTGGATGACCAGGTCTCACACTTGGGTTAGCTGGCCTTCGAGATATTGTAACAAACACGACTTAATTTTTTTCAGTTAAGGTATTGAAAATGTTTGTCTGCTTGGCGAGTTATTAGTCCTTATCTGCTTGGTGTATGTGTATGGTTGCAGTTTTTTCTCTCGAAACCAACAGTGTAAAGGCTCATTCACAATGAAAATTAAACATAACGTAAACATTAACATAAGCACATAAACATATGCCACAAACTTAAGTAGCCAAGGCCCATTCACAATGAAAATTAAACATAACGTAAACATAACACGTGTGTGGAAACAAACATACCGAATCAACAAAACTACAGAATCTATTACATAAAAATGGAGAATTGCACAATGACTGACGATGTAGCTATTCAATTTATGTTTCTAATAACTACAGTGGCATCAGTATATGGCTTTCAATACTTGAAATCAAAGAAACGGAGATGTAAAATAATCAACTTTTCGTCATATGATTCCATATCGTGCGCCTAGCTATCATCACGGCCAATAGATCAAAATATTGCCTGTAGGCAAAGCCCATGAGATGTTAAACAAAAAGTGAAAACACGCTTTCCGCTTGTGTACTGTTTCCAAATCGCATAAACATAAGCATGAAAGTTTGGAGTTTGCAAACTTTCATGTTAACGTCTTATGATTAAGATTATGTTTATGCTTATGTAATTCATTGTGAATGCTTTCATTAAATAACATGGACACAAGGTTTTATGCTTACGTTATGTTTATGTTTAATTTTCATTGTGAATGGGCCTTAAGAATTGCAGTTTTTTCTCTCGAGACCAACAGTGTAAGAATAGGTTTTTATAAATGTGTTCGGAGACGTAATGCCTTGATTATAAAATAAATTTGATTGACAATGTTATTTTGACAATAACAGCAATAAATTTTGACACGCATTTTTAAAAAGAAACGAATTTCATCCATTGTGCACGCGTTCTGCTTCTGCTATTTTTATTGTGAATTCAGTGTCTATTCATTCAGTACGAGCAGGCTTATGTGAGGTGTTCGTGTTAAACTGTGTTTTAATAACCACTTGTCTTTGATTCCGAACATAATATTATTAATTTAATATTAAGAATAATTTTATTTTTCATATTATACAGTGTCGTCTTAGTGGATTGGTGGCTAATAAAAGATAAAAATGACAGTTCTACAAATTCAGAAACCAGTCGATCACCTTGTCATGTAGGCTATCACACCCTAGTGCTTCTAATTTAAAAACGGGTGAATCAACTTATTCATGTAGGCCTAATTACTGAAAAAATACACGCAGTTTATAAACGTATGGCTTTGCATGGTAATTATTAATGTAGTTGTAGACATATTGTCGATGGTAAATACGTACAGAATATAAATATGGAGGCATATTAAATTTATATCTATATTAATCTAGCAAATAATTAATTTAATTTAATTTGAGGATCCGTGAATTTCGAGTCGAAAGGGATCCGCGATAAAAAAAAGTTGGGAACCACTGCTCTAGTACTTTCCAGTATTTTCAGATACAAAAAGGTGAAAGGGTGTGGTAAATACACTCAGTGATCCCTAGAAACTGGAAAAATATAAAAAAAAAATTACTCAAACATGTAGGCCTAGGCATAAAGTGAAGTAAATTAGAGTGTAAGTTTGTGTTCACAAAGTTAGTTTTCATTACTAAGTTACTGTATGAATGAATGAAAATCTCTAATAGATACAACCGATGTTATGTAAATACATTGTAGCGTTGCGGTTAAAGTGTAGCCCCTAGCACTTAATTTAGTCTTGAACGTAGTAGCCTATTATTTATTGTGCGCTTGAATTAGGTGTAGCTAGCTAGATGTGACAACTAGGTATATTTTGTTTTTGAATAAGTTGTCAGTGCTGCCACCATGTTTCGTAAATGTTGCATTTGTGTTCAATAGCCATGAAAACGTTCTCGTAATTCCTTATGGTCCATATTTCGCTGTCAAATGATTGTATTGGTTTTGCCAAAGTGTTGTAGGCTTTAATAATTAATTGTGTTTTTCTGGATCACCAAGAGTTTTCATAGTTTCCATTGCTGGTATGCTAAATTCCTCCTCATAATCAATCCTAGGCATAACGAAGTATTTAGGCGTAGATATCTATTGAGTGGTTGTATCATTTTATGTAGCCTACTAGGTGAACAATAAGCATTGGACCGCGAGCTCGGCTTGTCAGTCCGCGGTATGTCAGTCCATTGGCGCCGGTAAACGGAAGTCCGTAAATCCGCATATAAGTTAAACCTACATACGAGGGTTTCTCTCGTAAGTTATTGCTGTGGTAATAAACATTTAAAAAATAAAAGCAATTTATACACCCATGTCACGCAAGAAGATGCTGGAACTGTCTGCATGCATTTTTCATACATTTCTGTAATGTGCTTAATGTGCATTAGGCCTACACCGCGCAGTTCACTCTGAGAAATATGTGCATTAATTAATTTTAATTTAATTTCTTCCTGTAACCACTACAGGTTGCCATCGACAAAGAGTACCGTGATACAATAGAGTAAATGCCTTGAGGCTTAGTGATACATTGTTGTTAGAGTGAAAAATAACAGAATAACACCTACCCACGTAGGTGGAATCATGCTTCGAAAACAAAATGAGATTGAAAAGCCATTGTAGGCTTACAAGACAAATCCACACACATTAGATGAATTGAAACTTGACATTCATGAAGAAATGCGAAATACACCTAAGTGATTTTTTTTTTTTTCGGAATATTCCAGAAAATTTCCAATATTATCTAGAGTTTCCTCAGTGAGTACAGTATATTGCTTTCTAGGCTTATCTTAAACATTTCCCATTTTATGAAATTTATTCAACGATCTATGAATCGTAGGTTTATTTCCACCTGGAAAATAAACGTCTGAGAATCTCTCTTAAAATAATCTCCTTACAGCCCGAACTGATTTCGTACGCACGTATGAATCATACGTAAACACTCTTCATGGAATGGAATCCCAGAATTGAGCCATATTAACCCAATTAAAACACACACTAAATAACGCTGGCTTAAAACACGGGCTTATCTTTATCTCGTAACAGAACGTTGTACACCATTTAGGTATACTGAAAGGAGTAATTTAGCCTACTATTAAGCTTGCTGTATGTCATTCATAAATGACAGTAGACATAGGCTATATAAAGTTTGAAATTTGTATTTATTTAAACGCATCTTTGGTGTCTCATTCATGGATTGTAGTAGATTAGGCCTATGATATTTTAACTATTTATGGATTGTGTTTTTGCTATATTATGATTTAAATTTAGAAATGTAGATTTTTACAATAAAAAAGAACTTTGGGGAGGCCGAGACGTAGATGGGAGGATAATATTAAAATAGATTTGAGGGAGGTGGGATATGATGATGGAGACTGGATTAACCTTGCATAGGATAGGGACCGATGGCGAGCTTATGTGAGGGCGGCAATGAAGCGCCAGGTTCCTTGAAAGCCATTTGTAAGTAAGTAAGATTTTTACAATCACGATAAATTTCAAATATGTCGAAATGCTGTCAAAATAAATTGTTTTTGTGTTTAAAACCATGTCAACTATATTATTGTAGTTTTTTAATCTGCGTTGAAATACGAATTTGAATACAAAAGACGAAATATAAGGCTAAGCTTATATAGGCTATTTCTGGAAATAAGAGCGAAATTATATTTTATGAGACATTTCTGTGTTTTTGTAAAAAAGAAAAATAATTTCAAGACCCCGTCACATAGGCTACAGGTAAATAATTTTTTTTTTTCAAATACAGTCGAAACCGGTTATAACGACTCCGAAGGGACTGCCAGTTTACGGTCGTTGTAGCCGATTGTCGCACAAACCGGTTTTTTTTGCTAAAAATTTCATATCTGTAAATTTTTGGCTGCACACTTACATGGTTAATGAACAGAATAGAGTTAAAGCTTCAAATAACGTAACAGAAATACAGTACGTACAGTATTTGTGGAGAGGGACTGAAGAGGAATTTTTCGTCTAATGTTTGTACAGGTAGGCCTACGTACAGCCAGCAAAATATAAAAACCTCTAAGTGAGGAAAGTAGCAACAATGTAAATTGGTCAATAATTTAGTACATACACGATCTTGGCTAATAAATGAGATAAAATGTGGAGCATGTTTTAAATTTACTGTAAGTGCTGTATAGTATAATAGTCATGAATGACACATCCTCGTTCCAGTTACTGTATTACAAAAATTACGTATTAAACACTTTCCTTTTCTTTTGCAACATCTTCACAGCGATGTTTGCCTTGACTGTTTAACAGACATACTGATTTGAAATCTGTAATCTAACTGAAAACAAGAGTTTGAAAATAAGCGTTACATATTTGTCAGTAATCCCCGAATACATAACAAATAAAAACCAATACTGGACGTTATACCCGATAAATTTTCCGAAAATGACATGCAAATGCGTCGTTTTATACGATAAGTTGTAGGCCTAATAAGCGATGTCGTACTAAGCGATTTTTTAAATACAGGATTTAAATGTGGGATTTAGACGGGACCGTTAGATTTCGCCGTTATAGCCAATATGTCGTTAAAAGCGATGTCGCTATAAACGGTTTCGACTGTAGTTTCATCACACCTCCATGTTAGCTTTTATAATATGAATAGCGAAGGGTCCACACCTGTGGAGTAACGGTCAGCGCGTCTGGCTGCGAAACCAGGTGGCCCGGGTTCGAATCCCGGTCGGGGCAAGTTACCTGGTTGAGGTTTTTTCTGGGGTTTCCCTCAACCCAATACGAGCAAATGCTGGGTAACTTTCGGTGCTGGACCCCGGACTCATTTCACCGGCATTATCACCTTCATATCACTCAGACGCTAAATAACCTAGATGTTGATACAGCATCGTAAAATAACCCAATAAAATAAAAAATAGCAAAGGAATGTGATCTGTGTAATGCACTCTTTGTTGGTATCTGTAACGTTAACTCGAGTTTTCAACTAATATGTCTTGTGCTGTTTGTTGAATATTGGCTGCCTATACGATCTCTTTAGGCCCAGTTTTCACTCACAAACAAGTTGTATTATGGTAGCGGTTGACTATGATTGAGCAACAAGATGGGTCTGGATAAAATCACACCATATCTTTCGCCATGTTTCTTAATATTCACAAATTCACTATAATTTTATATGTTCCTTTATTTATTTATTTCCAAGAATTTTAATAGAAACAAATCTAGAAAATGCACCTGTTAACACATTGATAGCATTGAATTCCTGTCACGAAATATTTTCATAAAAATGTTCCATTTCAAAACTCTACAAAATGCTCAATTCTAACATTAACATTGCTATAAATACTAAATCTGATTCCGGAAGTGTTAAAGTTTTAATTTTAAACTAGCCGTACCCGTGCGCTCCGCTGCACCCGTTAGAAATAAATATAAAGTAATTATATAATTAAAATAGGACATTTGATCCAGGGAACATTCGTGTTTGATAGAAGGATAAATCCTTTATTATGTTACTTAATTTACATTTAATTAAAAATTTAAAATGCGATCATTTTGATCCAGAGACCACTCATTTGGTCATAAAAATTAGTTTAGGAAATACAGGAAACGAATATACAGAATAGCCTATCAAGTTTTCTGTGCATAAGAATCTATTTTAATCTTACCTGTCCTCGATTCACTCAGGAGTTACTGTGATAACATTATAGCATTATGTCCATCTATAGAAACTACACTTTCCAATGGTGAATTAATAATTAATTATACAAATCGGTTAATTAAGCTTCTGATATTACTTCATAGAAACGCAGAAACATTATCTGTAGGCTATCTTTCATAGCTTTCGATTGTTGCTGTCCAAGGCCCCTTATAGACGAAGTAATTTGTTTTTTAATTCATTACACGGCCTTAGATGGCAGTTATTTTAATTTTAAAACTCATTTATCTCGTTAAATATCAGTCCTATCAAAATTTTTCAAGGAATAACACTTATCGGAAATGATTTTTAAAGCAATTTTTATTATGTAACATTTTTCATAAAAATCAATAATAAGCGAGATATTTCGATTTATTTAATTCAGGCCCCCTTATAACCCCCCATTTAAATAATGTATTTTGAATGCCATATAGCCTATAATCTAAGTTACAACGAACTTAATTTAGTCTATATTCCAATTTTCATCGAAATCCGTTCAGCCATTATCGCGTGAAAAGGTAAGAAACATCCACACAGACAGACAGACAGACATACAAACAAAAATTTCAAAAAAGCGATTTTCAGTTTCAGAGTGGTTAATTATATATGTTAGGACCAAGTATTTTTGGAAAATCGAAAATTACCAAAAAAATGTCGGCTACAGATTTATTATTAGTATAGATTGCTAAAACCTACCATCTCTATAGTGTTTTATTTACGGTTTGTATTACGTTCTTTCAGAAGCTAAATTTTACCACATCTTATCCACATGCAGATCTGAACGATTTTTTTTCGCACTTTCTAAATTCCTCTCTGTCTCTAGTGCCCTTTTTGTGGGACCATGTCATACATGCGTATGAGCTTATTTTCGACAGCAGGGTAAGTAATTCTGTAGCCTGCTTGCTTCCTTGTCGGTTCTTTTCCGCTCTTTCCACGGTAAGGAGCACTCTTATCCGTGGATGGAATTGCAGTAACGAGATCACAGCTTACAATAGAACCCCTCGAAGTTATCGCAGAACTCTGCAGTAAAACTAGCGAGGCAAATGTATCAGCAAAAGTGAACTGCAGTATTTGTAGTGAAACTTTAAGCAAAGCACTGCTATTAAATCGCGCAGACGGGCGGAAGATTTATATACACGTTGCTTACTATCGCTTGCGATTATGTTTAAGGCGCTGAATGTAGCAAAATAACCTCCGTGCCGTCTAGCTCAATTGTTAAGAGTGTTGTTAAACATTATTTTGTGCGAGATCGTGCGTATTTGCTTGTTTTCCGCACAGAACCAATACGCGGTAAGTGTGAAATACCACATTCAGTATTCCCAACGTAACACACGTAACAATTTCCCTCTTCTTACCGCTTAAGCGCGACATTCATTTTACTGCTTTAGGCTTTTAACATATTATTTTTAGAGACGTTTAACATAGTAATAATTATAAATTGGAAACTTACCACTGCAATTTCACCTAAATTGCAATGTTAATTATTGTTTTTAAATATTTGCAAAAATTAAGTAAAGTCTACTACTCCACGAAACTTATTGCATTCCTGATAAAAGTAACATTAAGGAAGCCGTGAAAAAATTAACGAGATTCCAGATGCCGATGTTATTACTGCAATATGTTATATAAATAATATTGTTAAAATATTAAAATGAAAAATAAATCATTACATAACCTTACCGTTTGTTTTGAGTTCGCATTTATAGACTGGGGGGAAAAAAAAGACAGACGTGAATCACGGCGTGCTGGAGTATAGTAAACAAAGAAAACATTTTACAGCAACAATGTTGAAGAAAGATATTTTGGTGTTTCGAAGTTGGCGTCATTAAACAGAAACTAAGATGGAAATTTCATTGCAACTAATTAGAAATTCGTCTTTCAGGTATGTAATAAACGATCTTCGCACAAAATAATGTACGATACACGAGTTGCATGTTTGTTTTCATGTTCTCGGAAATTAAAAAAGCTCAACTACGTTTCGCTTTTTCAATCTTTTCCTCGACCATGAAAACGTCAACATAAGTTACCGCTCTTGTAACGTATATTACTATTGTGCGAAGATCGTTTATTACATACCTGAAAGAGGAATTTCTAATTAGTTGCAATGAAATCTCCATCTTGGTTTCTGTTCAATGACGGCAAATTTGTAAAACAAAAATATCTATCTTCAACATTGTTGCTTTAAAATGTTTTCTGTGTTTACTATACTCCAGCAAGCCGTGATATACGTCTGTCTTTTTGTTCCCCCCAGTCCATAAATGCGAACTTAAAACAAACGGTAAGGTTATGTAATGATTTATTTTTCATTTTAATATTTTAACATTATTATTTATATAACGTATTGCAGTAATAACATCGGCATCTGGAATCTTGTTGATTTTTTCACGGCTTCCTTAATGTCACTTGCATCACGAATGCAGTAACTTTAGTGGAGTTGTAGAGTTTACTTAATTTTTGCAAATATTTAAAAACAATAATTAACAGTGCAATTTAGGTGAAATTGCAGTGGTAAGTTTCCAATTTATAATTATTACTATATTGAACGTCTCTAAAAATAATATGTTAAAAGCCTAAAGCAGTAAAATCAATATGTCACTTAAGCGGTAAGAAGGGGGAAATTGTTATGTGTGTTAGGTTGGGTATACTGAATTTGGAATTTTAGACTTTCCGCGGAAACCAAGCAAATACGCACGATCTGGCACAAAATATTGGTATCACCCTCAGCAGAAGCGAGGAATTGTCATTGCGTCTAAGACCACGTACAAATTATTATTTAAGTCTTTGACACTGTAGGCCTATGTGTAACGCAGACACACTTAAGCTTCTTACACAAAGTACCGTACCTAAACTTTCTGTTATAAGCCTACTTCTTTCTGTTTGTGGGAAAGAGCTGATTTCTGAATTGTTTTGTCCTGTGCAATGAATTCTGAGATGGATTCTGGACGCGCTAGAAGTGAACATTATATTCACTAATAATCTATACTAATAATAAATCTGTAGCGAAAATGTTTGTGGTAATTTTCGATTTTCCAAAAATAATTGGTGTTAACATGTATAATTAACCATCCTGAAACCGAAAATCGCTTTTTTGAAATTTTTGTTTGTATGTCTGTCTGTCTGTCTGTCTGTCTGTCTGTCTGGATGTTTGTTACCTTTTCACGCGATAATGGCTGAACCAATTTATATGAAAATTGAAATATAAATTAAGTTCGTTTTAACTTAGATTTTAGGCTATATGGCATTCAAAATATTTTATTTAAAAGGGGGGTTATAAGTGGGCTTGAATTAAATAAATCGAAATATCTCCCTTATAATTAATTTTCATGAAAAATGTTACATAACAAAAGTTTCTTTAAAAATAATTTCCGATAAGTTTTATTCTAAGAAAAATTTTGATAGGACTGATATTTAATGAGATAAATGAGTTTTAAAATTACAATAACAACGCCATCTAAGGCGCTGTACTGAAATAAAAACAAATGGCTTCGTCTATAAGGGGCCTTGGAGAACAACAATCGAAAGCTATTAAACATAGCCTGCAGAGAATGTTTCTGTGTTTGTATGAAGTAATATCGAAAGCTAATTAATTGTTTAATTATATATTATTTCACCATTGGAATGTGTAGTTTCTCTAGATGGACGTAATTTTACAATGTTATTACAGTAACTTCTGAAACATATAGCAAGTAATATAAAGTATACACATTAAAACTAAATGATATGTCAATCTTCATTAAACTACGGTTGCATGTAATAACAATTAAGAAACATGTTAAAGGAATTGTCATTGCACCAAATGATTGCTCTCTGGACCAAAATGACCGCATTTTAATTATTTAAATACAATTTAAATTAAGTAACATATTAAACGATTTATCCTTCTATCAAACACAAATGTCCCTGGATCAAACGTCCTATTTTAATTATCTAATTACTTTATATTTATTTCTAACAGGTGCAGCGGAGCGCACGGGTACGGCTGGTCTAAAAATAAATAAGTAAATAAATAAATGCACCTCTTGGGAATCACATATGCATGTACAAAATTAACAAAACAGGTCTCACACTGTGCCGTCAACATTCAGGTGTGCCGTGCCATCGTTTATTTTACTTGGGCCCTCCCCATCCAAACCGACAGGCAGTAGCTAGTGCACCGTAGCGTGTCTGACTAGCCTCTATGGACGAGTCCCCGGCCGTGGGACATGATGTTATCCTGGTGTAGAGACTAGTGTAGCTCGGACTAATTTTCAAGTGGGTGATTCGTAGATTATAACTAGGCCTATATACAGTAGCCTATAGTCTATTTACGATTAGGCACCAAGTACTACATGCGGAAAATAAACTTGCAGCACAGTTGGTGGAGTGTGGTTAGTGACTCTCAGAAAGAGCAAGGAATTATGACGTCCACAACATGTACAAATTATTGTTTAAGTCTTTGGAACTGTAGGCCTATCATTTGGATATAACGTGTACACAAAGATAGGCCTCTCATACAAAGTACCTACATTTTGTATTATAAGCCTAGGCCTACTTCTTTCTGTTTGTCGGGAAAGAACTGAATTCTTAATTTGTTTTGCCCTATGCGATGAATCCTCAAATGTGTTAGAAGTAACATAGTATTACTAATCATCATCATCATCATCATCATCCTTCACGAATTAGGCCTCTGTAGACCTGTTTCGGCCCCATCTAGCAGTCTTCTTAAAGGGCTTCCTGGTCGACGATGTCCTCTAGGTTTATACTGCATCATAATTTTTGGGATTCTTGAATGCTTGTTTGAGACTTGAAAGTAATGTAATTTTCCCTAAGATAGGTTACTAGCCTTATCGTTAGGTAGTCCAGTAGTGGGGCTGCCACTTTTAGCCTCTGGACAGGCTTGTAATGTAGCATTTCCTCTGCATTTGATGAAACAGTTATACCGCTGTGACTCGGTCGCCATTTCCTCGTTGGTAGAAACAGGGTGGACGACGGGAAGGTGAGGATGGCATTTGGATAGGAGAGGCTGTATGTTTCGCGTCACTATCCCTTCTTCACCCCTAATAATCTGAAGAAAATACACCTGTCGGGACAAATTTCAGTTGGGATTCTGTGAACAGGGATTGTTTTTGAGGAACTCTAGACATCAGCTTATAAGATCCAAAATTGCTGCCACATAGGAAATAAGGGCTGGATAGTAGAAGAAGAATTCTCCTGTCTAGCTGAAAATGAGCCAACGAGACGAGTCGATTTTTTAACGTACAATGCTGACACTAAACAGGGCAACATTGTGGACTTCACGATAAGTTTTGAAGTAGGATGTCATCAGTCAGCCGAGGTCCACTATGAGAAGAAGTCGACCTATGAGCCTACAGTTAACTATTTCAAGCTGAAATATGCCTTCATTCACGTTGAGGCATTCGGCTTGCTCATAGGTGCTCGAAGGACTAACTTTATACCAGCTTCTTTGGAAGAATTTCGACGGAAATTTGCTCTGCCAACATCTCTGAGGGGTGACATTGTGATAACTGTGTTTAAAAAAATCCTGTCAAATCCTGATTAATCACATGGTGCCATATTAATAGCAATTGTAATTTTTCGTGCCCTTTTCTTTGTTTCTTTTTTAAAATTTAATTATTTATGTTTACATATTATGTATATATATATATATATATATATATATTTATTTATTTATTTTTTTTGAGGATATATTGAGTCCGTAAGGGCTGTCCTCAATGGGGGGGGGCAGTTTGTAATTAAATTTTAGCTAAGACGTTTTCGTATTGAGCCAAGGTACGGATGTATTACAGTCGGAATTTTACTTACACGCTGAAGTGTTAAAACGACCTTTTGTATTAATTAAACTTCAAATAGGCCTACATATCCTGACATGCAGTACTTACAGATTCGGAATTAAAGTATTTCTTCAGTATAAACAAGATAACAATTTTAAATGCAGTGGCAATATAAGTTGATTCTTAAAAAAATAACAAATCATAATAATGACAGTAGTGTTGCGGAATTCAGGATTGTTTTCGATTGTTTCTAGCAACAGTCATCGATTGCATCTCGGTGCAGAAGAAATTGCATTTTATAAAGAAATTACTCCTGGACCAAAACATTTTTCTCTTACACCAGGAGGTTCCCTGTCACCAAAGGTACATACGATGTCGAAGAAATTGCATTATAAATACAAATTACCCTTGGACGAAAACATTTTTCCCGTAGGCGTACACTAAGAGGTGCTCCATGTACCAAATGTATAGGCCTAAGGCTACATGGAGTAGAAGAAATTTCGGTTTTTATTATCCTCTATTCTGTTTTAAATTTGTAATGAATAGGTTTATAATATACAACGATAATATTCCTAATATTAGTTTGTAATGTACCTGGTATTACTCGACCGAGGCGAGTGGAGCCGCGGACGTAGTATGAACTATAGCGATGACACTATACGAACGCAGGAGTAGTACAAGTGGCGCTCCGGGCTGCAGGACTCCCACTGGCCTCGGTCGAGTAATACCTGAAATAATCTGTAATCAGCAATAGTCTTTATAGTTTCATTCTTTTCGATTCTAATCAACAATAACAATAATCTTAATTCCCATGCGACCATAGAAAACAAAAGGAATGAGAACAAGTGAATGAGATGTATAAACAGTTGGAATAATCTTTTAAATTTATCATAATATAGGGATAGGTCTACCATTTGAAATTTCAATAAGGGTGGGGGTGAAACCTAAAATGCAATTAACACTGGTTTTAAACTTCCCTCTCAGTATCTGATATATATTTTTTTTAATTAAATTTAATTGAAGTAAGTACTTACGGTTATTTAGGCTGGGAAGTTTTGAAATGAATGCCCTGTATATCTAAGTTAAATGATGCGTGCATAGATAATGGCAATATTCTTAGATGACGAATGTATGGGCCTACGTAAGTTACAAACTGTCATTTTCATTAGGTGTGGGCGGAAACCTGTAGGCCTATTATATAAGACTAATGTCGTGATTGACGTATGTCGGGTTCCTTCCTGTAGGGCTTGTTCCATATTGTGTTGCTCATTTCCTTCATTACAACCATTTACATGTAACTACATGACTGCAACACTTGCGACCTAAATGCCATCCTCAATTAATATGGTCTTGATTACCGCAGTGCATTTTTAATACTCATACTGATAGCCTTACATTTTACTCTGCAGTGTCACAAATAGTAGCTACACACCCAGCAGGCTCGTGTTCGATTCTCGGAGGGAAAGTGGAGGTCTATCAACTGTCCCTCTCACACAGGGATTGGGTGTGGCCCTTATATTGCGTTGTCTGAAGAGATGTCGTGTGCCGGGGCTCTTTAGAGGTGAATAGACCTGTTAAGTTCTTACTTATATTCTTTGAGCAAATTTTAAGTAATATTGTAAGACTAAAGAATGCAACATTGTCATAACAGTTGTAGCGGCAGTAATATGTAAATAGGCTAGACTTACGTGTGCTGTCAATACCAGTGTTTATCAGTGTCGTTGCAGTGTAAGAAAACCCAGCCACCTGGCAGTGTTTTGTAAGTGATTTCTGTCAAATTAAGATTACATACAATAATTAATATGCGTTACAAGAGCGGTATGTTGAAGTTTTCATGTTCGAGGAAAAGTTTGAAAAAGCGAAACGTAGTTGAGCTTTTTTTAATTTCCGAGAATTGAAAGAAAACATACCGTACATTATTTTGTGCGAAGATCGTTTATTACATACCTGAAAGAGGAATTTCTAATTAGTTGCAATGAAATCTCCATCTTGGTTTCTGTTTAATGATGGCAAATTTTGAAAACAAAAATATCTATCTTCAACATTGTTGCTTTAAAATGTTTTCTGTGTTTACTATACTCCAGCAGGCCGTGATATACGTCTGTCTTTTTTTCCCCCCAGTCTATAAATGCGAACTTAAAACAAACGGTAAGGTTATGTAATGATTTATTTAAAAACAATAATTAACAGTGCAATTTAGATGAAATTGCAGTGGTAAGTTTCCAATTTATAATTAATACTATATTGAACGTCTCTAAAAATAATATGTTAAAAGCCTAAAGCAATAAAATCGATATGTCACTTAAGCGGTAAGAAGAGGGAAATTGTTATGTGTGTTAGGTTGTGAATACTGAATGTGGAATTTTAGACTTTCCGCGGATTGATTTTGTGCGGAAACCAAGCAAATACACACGATCTCGCACAAACAGTTTTGTATTTCTTGTTAAAATTAGATCATTGTGGTCGTTCTGTTTTCAAACATAACTTACCCAGGCTATAGCCGGTTTTATCAACCACAATGAAGACAAGTTCACTTATATATATGTTTAAGTACTATCAAAATTAACGTTCGTAATTTGTGACGGTAACTGAATTAATGGTCAGTTTTGAAGATATAATTTTTATCCGTAGTTGACTGCCCTCAGAATAGCTGATGAAGTAGACCTATTAAGTAGGCCTACAGTAGGTCCTAATTGTCCATCTTGAACGTACTGAATGCAAATGTGTATGTTTAGTCACCAGGCCGAAGACTGGTTGGAACCTCATAAGTGACATAAGTGGTAGATTTTGCAATTGAAAATTACGAATTTAGCACTTTAAAAATCAAATTTGCCGTTTTGTAGCACTTTCAATATTCGAATTTAGCATTTTGTAGCATTTTAAGATTGAATATTTTTATGGAACGTTTCGTGGTAGAAATTCAATGCCATCAATGTGTTAACATATGCATTTTATAGACTTTCCCGTCATAATTCTTGAAAATAATAAGCCAGTAAAGAAACATATGAAATTACAGTGAGATTGTAAACATTAGGAAACATGGCAAAAATATAGTGTGGTTTTATCCCGACCCACCTTGTATAAATCATTAAATGTTGCTAAACAAATCAGATTATTATGGAATTAAAGGCATTGCACATCAATGGTTTCACTCATATCTCAAAGATATGAAACAGAAAGTCGAAATCAATACAACTATGAAATCTACCTCGACATGGGAAACTATTAATAATGGAATTCCTCAAGGATCAATATTAGGTCGCGTACTTTTTCTAGTGTTCATAAATGATCTTGCCCCCCTAATAAAAGATGTAGGTCATTCCATATTATTTGCAGATGACACAAGTATAGTAATTGCAGCCAGTAACTCCCAACACATTCCAATCTTCAACAGAGAAAATTCTACTCAAAATATGTGACTGGTTCTCAGTCAATAAATTAGTGTTAAATTGTAACAAAACTAACATAATTCAGTTTAAATCCTGTCCAAATTCAACCTCGCAAATTTCAAATGCAGTAATTAACAATAGGTCCCTAATAGAAACAACAACCAAATTTCTTGGCTTAAAAATCGATAGGCTTAATATGTTTAATTGGAAAAATCATATTAAAGAAATTACCCCCAAACAATATTCAGCATGTTTTGTTATGAGATCTATGCAAAAAATAATAAATAAGCCTATCAATATCTTAAAAACAATATACTTTGCTTACTTCCACTCGGTAATGAGTTTTGGAATAATATTCTGGGGAAATTCCACAGATAGTAACAGTATAGGCCTGTTCGTACTACAAAAAAGAGTAATTAGAATAATAGTAGGTGCAATCTAGGGAATCGTGTAGGACTATTAAAAAAAAAACTAAACATAATTTCCATGGCTTGTCAGTGTGTTATTTCATTAATAATCTTCCTCGTATGCAATTGTGTGAACTTTGTAACTAATTCAACAATTCATAGCATAAATACGCGTCATATATGACTTTCATACTACATCGGCAAGTCTATCGTGCTATCAAAAAGGAGTGCGTTATATGGCAGTAAAAATTTGTAATAGCCTCCCTATGGATATAAAAAATTAAACTCAAAGCATAAGATTATTTAGGGCAAAATTAAAGAAGTACCTAATTTCTCACGCCTTCTATTCTGTAGGTGAATTCATGATATTCAACAACGCATCATGAAATTTATATTATGCATAAAACTTTGTAGCCCACTAGTAGTCTATATTGTAAACCTCGTCTGTATATATTGCAACTAGACTGTGACTATAAATTAAGACTTTGTAGTAGTATTTTTCCATTGAATGTTAATAAGCTTAAATACAATACAATACTCAATCACAATCACCCACTACTACATATTGCTTGTTTATGAGTGAACAGTGGCCCTGAAGAAATCGCACATGCAGTCAATATTCTACGACTAGCACCAGACAGATTAGTTGTATCTTGTAGGTTACATTTTTGTTCTATTCGTGCTGTAAAAGCTAATTTGGAGGAGTGACACTACTGTTTGAAAAAAATAAATGTAGCCTAAGAACTTGATGTGGCGGTGGCTTTATATCGATTCTGATTTTATTTTTTACAGAAACACAAAAGTGTCTCATAAAATGTAATTTCGCTCTTATTTCGCAGAAACAATAGGCCTATATTTCTAATTTTGTAGGTACTCAATTTCACATATTATTGCGAATTAAAAACTATAGTACTATACTATAGTACTATACTTAACCTGTTTTTAAACATAAAATGACTTATTTTGACAACATTTGAGCACATATCGCTTTTTTCGTTATTGCGAAAATCTACCATTTCTGCAATTAAGACATTACTCATGAGGCAACTAATCCAAGAGAAAATGATGTACGATAGCCAGTTCCTTTCTCCCTCTATTTCATACATCGCTGATTAGTAACATATTTCACAAGTCAAACTTAAGATGTAGGGCATGAACGTAAAAATGAATAAGTTGTTCTAGGCGTATATGCTTAATAGGCAAGTTTAACGAATTACTTTATAGGCCTAAAGAGCTTAAATCCATTGTACCTCAATCAGAGGTAGGCCTATGAATGCAAATAAACTTAAAATATCTTTGAGTAAGAAATTACAAATATAATTCAGATTCTAAGGTGTTTTAGGCATACCTACTGTACTCCTACGACGAGAAAGTCTCCAGGGAATGAAACGAAGCGGGGTGATGCTGTGAATGAATGTTGATGTCATAAGGTCACACACGTGGGTACTCATATCTCTGTTGGCTATCTCTCAAAGCACAAACCATAACACTGATATACACATTTTTATACTACCCTAGTTACAAAATTAGGTCACTGTTAATCTCCTAGGGCCGTATTCATAGACATTTTTAGCGCGGGCTTTCGGTAGATTATCAGCGTTTTTCGTATTCATAAGCCAGTGTTAGCAATAGGATATGATTTGAATTCTGTACTAGTAACCAGTGGATAGCCGGGGCTAGCTTAGTACGCTCGTAGCGCGTGCTGCGAAATGTCTATGAATAGCACCTCTAGTCTTTTAATCCCTCCATACAGGAAATAACATATGCAGGAGAGCGCATGATTTTTAAACTGACGTTATAATTCTAATATTATCTATCTACTTCGCTCCAATAGATGACGCAATAGTAAGCACATTCCTTTCACGGTTTATCTCCTGGTTGGAGAACAGTATAGTGTCTCAAATACTGTAGGCTATAGCCTACAGCAGTTGAGCTGAATAAAGGCCTACTTTACCAGAAAAGATGGATATTAGGCCTAGGCCTACTTGCTGGATACCGGTTATGATTAACTTCGTCACGAAATCGTCTGTCAGACAAGTTGCTTTAAAAATTCTGGAATAAGTTCAACAATAGAAATAGCCTATAATATCTTTGCAATATAGATGGGTGAATCGCTTGTTGGTTCACAATAGTTGATATTGACTTTTTAAAAGATTTTCCGCGACAGTTTAACTTCACGCTGTTTTCTGACATTTCTTGCTGTACAAGTTCTGTTTGTTCAGTATTTTCCCATCAGTTTTATATTGTAAATTGTTTGTTTATATTCTCGAATTGAATTTATCGTATCTTCTCGTCAGGACTGAAATGTTGGTTGGTTGTTTGTTTTCTAGTTTAATATGTTTTACTATTGCTACATACTACAATACAAAATGAATACACAGAATAAACATAGCGCACATCCGCCTGAGCAAGCTCTGGCACTTGGCTGTGCTGCTATTCACCTACGGGCTTTTCAGTATTTTTCAGTTAATATATCTGATCCATTTAATGCTGGGCAGATTTGAATATGCTCTACATTCATGTAGGAGTTGTTATCTTGACACAGTGTGCAGTGTGGCGATTCTAAGAGCTGCGGGGTAATCATGACCAGTAAGAAGTCGAAAAGCTGCATCGGATGATTTTTTGGGATGAGCTGGGACAAGCCTGTGGTCGTGGATTTCTGACCATCTTTTGTCTGTTGTTTTTTCATCATTGGATCTGCTTTTTCTCCTATGCGTCCAAAGTGTGCTGGTATTCATTGAAATACCTATTCTTTATGCATTCTTTCCTTGTAACTTAGGCCTATTTGAGAAATGTTCATTTCCGCAGTTATTTTCATACCGAAATCAAGCACTTAATTCCAACAAATATGTCGGCTGCAGACACTTTTTTATCAGTTATGTGCTAATCAGTGTTAGAAAAGAACGTTGTTGATTTTACGTTGGTCAGACGAAGTTTGACTAATGTTGAAATCGGCCGTTAATATTTGAAAATGAAGACATCCGTATAAGTAGGCCTATCTAAATTTTCTATAATACAGTCGACACCATATTTTCTTCAATCCTGTAGGTCTATTTTGGTATGTAACTCTGTTGTTATACAGTACATGATAGTCGGCAAAAGGGACCAGACAAAGAGGAAAAGTAAATTTAGTAATGCTGCTAGTTTTTCTTTTCTTTTATGTCTCATGACGGTTTTATTTAAGCCACTCCGTATAATAAACCTTGTAGAGTATGTATATCGTTGCAGACTTAGAAAACAGAAACAAGACTGGCATTGCTCAGCATTTTAAGAAAGTCAGTACGAAGACTTAAAAAAATAAACTTAGTGCTAAATTACAGGTCGAGGTATCACCTAGATGTTGGGATTTCTCTAGCTAGATGATTTTTCTTTTTTGTATTTGAGAACAGGCCAGCAGATATGGGCCTAAGCGTGTTTGTAAGCTTACAATGGACATCTTTTCATTACGGATGTTTTTAAAATGTAGACCTAAGTTATCTGAATTGTGTTAGTTTTTTATAATAACCTGGTCATCATCTGGATTAGGCATCGACGTCTATACGACTTAAGAGAGATTATCTTCTCATCTTCCTTTTGATCTTGTCACAGGTTGTTTATTTGTGGATCAAATAATCAGACTAGACTAATCCATTCTCTGTATGTACTTGTATCTGGATATTTTCTTTTGTATCAGTAGGCCTACTGTATTTATGATATCGTTACATAAGCTATCTAGCTAAAGTATCATATATTTCGGAACTTTCTCTTATCTTAAAAATTTAGACTAATCTTGCTGATTCTATTTTTCTTTATTGTAGGCTATTTTGTTTTTTATCCAGCATATTCCAGTATCAGAGTTATACACCTACAATTTTAATTTGATGCTTTCGAGTTTTTTATGTTTTGATAACTTATGTACCGGTAGTTGGATAGGTCTAAGCTTAAGCTTATATTCTAAATTTTTCAAATTTATTACAGAGATCAAACTGCATAAGATGCCGCTGATATTTCTTTACGGACAATTTGTGTTTGAAGACTGTGTGCCCTTGACGATCCTCTCACCTTACAATCTTATACCATATGACTATTAGGCCTATCTCTGGGGTACAATGAAGAAAGAATGTAGGTACAGCAGCAACCTAAATAGCTCCTAACCTAGCTAGACGAACTAAAACATTGTATTTCAGGAAATGGTCTCAATAGGGAAAGCCGATGTCTGAACTATATAGAAAAGGAAGGCGGACAATTTCAATACCTTAACTTATTGAATAAATTAGATGAGCAAAACGCTGTGTAACGCTTCGTTACCAAGAATAGCCGTAACGGACGGCTACCGGCTCGCGGAAGGCGCGAGCCCGCATGCCGATAATAAAAACGCCGTGCCGCGGACCCGGACACAACTGATCACCTTGTGCATTAATACTAAAGAAGAATAAAACAGGTGATAGAGAAGGTCCTTGTTATATATCAGGGTTAGCATCTTCCACCATACATGTTTTACAAATTTTTTGAACCACTTCTGTCATGTGATTTGACATGTTTGCTTTAATAGGATGTTGCATAGGTCTAATTAGTTATAAAAATTTTTCGGGAAATTTTCCCGTTTAGGAATTTTATTGACTATCTTATTAATTTTGCTAAGTTTTATAATTGTACTGATATGATTATAAATTGTCCTGATGTTATATCTTCCCCTTACTTCATCATCATCATCTTCAACACGGCATAAGCCTTGTGGCTCGTTCCGTCTTCAAGAAAACTGATCCGACCATCTCATCCGTGGCCTGCCGACATTTCTTCTACCTACAGGTTTATATTTATTTATTATTTGTGGTATACGATCTTCATCCATTCTTTGTATATGATCTTGCCATCTTTGTCTGTATTCAATGATTGTTTCATTTAGACTCTGAATTTCCAATTCTTTACTATACTGTGCACTGCCACAACAAAGTTGCTGACATAGGCCTATTTCTTATTTGTAAAATACGACAAATATGTTCATGAGAGTTCTTGCAGGCAAGTTGCGCATAGTTGCGAAATGTTTTCCTCTGAACTGGAAAATTTTCCGCTGTCCAAATGGTTGCTTTCTTCGTTCCCTTGCTTACAACCTCAGGAAATGCATAACCAATTGCTCATTCAGTGTTGTCATTAGCTACCAACTCATCATATGTTAAGCCGTAACCTTTTATGGCTGTGTCAATACTGACTCCAAAGCAGTGCCATTGTCAAGTTTGTTTGCCACAACATTCATACTGTTCTAGAAACAAACAATGACGTTATTATGAGGAACTTTACTGATCTAATATAAACTGTCACAACACTATGGGGCTGATGCATGCTTATCATTTTATTATTATTATTATTATTATTATTATTATTATTGCAAAATCAATAAACAAGGGTAAACGTTTCAAGATTTACTAGGGCCTATTACTGTATTCAAACAGAATTAGAGTCTGGCTGGGCGGAAGACAAGGCCTACTGGCCTTAGCTCTGCCAGATAAAATAAATATATTTTAATAAATTATTATTATTAAAATAAATTATTACAATTTATATCAGTGCAATTCTATGAATTTTCAAAATGAATAGACCTAGGGGCTTTGTTTAATACAGTTAAAATTTTCAGAAAAGTCCCCTTACTTATTAAGATTTTTTAGGTTCTTTTTTTTTTTTTTCTAAATTTTAATTAGAGGTCTACGTATTATAAGTAATGATATAATTATTATACATTATCCTGAAAATGTTTCCTCATATTAATTATTATTAGCATATTTATTTTACAGAGTTTTGTAAATTTACTGATAAAATTATAGGCCTAGGCCTAAATTTTTCTGCGAATGTTTCCCGTATTAAGCAGTTTTTAAGCTTAATTATTTCACTAAATTTTATAGCCTAATAGGCCTATTGATATAATTACAGACTTTTCTGAAAATTTTAACTGTATTAAACAAAGCCCCTAGGTCCATTCATTTTGAAAATTCATAGAATTGTACTGATATAAATTGTAATAATTTATTTTAATAATAATAATTTATTAAAATATATTTATTTTATCTGGCAGAGCTAAGGCCAGTAGGCCTTGTCTTCCGCCCAGCCAGACTCTAATTCTGTTTGAATACAGTAATAGGCCCTAGTAAATCTTGAAACGTTTACCCTTGTTTATTGATTTTGCAATAATAATAATAATAATAATAATAATAATAATAATAATAATAATAATAATAATAATAATAATAATAAAATGATAAGCATGCATCAGCCCCATAGTGTTGTGACAGTTTATATTAGATCAGTAAAGTTCCTCATAATAACGTCATTGTTTGTTTCTAGAACAGTATGAATGTTGTGGCAAACAAACTTGACAATGGCACTGCTTTGGAGTCAATATTGACACAGCCATAAAAGGTTACGGCTTAACATATGATAAGCTGGTAGCTAATGACAACACTGAATGAGCAATTGGTTATGCATTTCCTGAGGTTGTAAGCAAGGGAACGAAGAAAGCAACCATTTGGACAGCGGAAAATTTTCCAGTTCAGAGGAAAACATTTCGCAACTATGCGCAACTTGCCTGCAAGAACTCTCATGAACATATTTGTCGTATTTTACAAATAAGAAATAGGCCTATGTCAGCAACTTTGTTGTGGCAGTGCACAGTATAGTAGGCCTGACCTAAGTAGGAGTTGAGTATTGAAAACTATGAACGTCAGAACTTGAAATTTCAAAATAATTGTCATTCCTAGCTTACAGTCAACGACACATATTATTCAAAAACACTGAAGACTAAATTTGGTGTCTGTGAGTGTCAGACGTGAGGTTGCCGACCTGAATATATGCATGCAGTTAAACAGAGAATTTCTTCTACCGATTTGGCAACAGACGCGTCGGTGTTTGGGAGTTGTTTCCCTTGTGAAGGAAAGTTTACGACGGAGCAGCTCTGCTTATAGCTCGCTTAACCCACGCGCATGGCGATTATATCAATATTTCCTTGGAAATGGTCGGTGAGTCGTCTTGGTATCAAATATACATGGCATTAATTTCTTATTGTCCTTTTCGATTGAACGAACTTACGAAGAAACCGAGCAGAACTATTATTAGGACAATTGGACGGATGCGTGTTTGGTGCCTGCATGCTAAGTCAACTGTTAATGAAACCTCCCCTCAAACTGCGCATATGGATCTGCACAGCAGGGAGACAAATAATCTATAAAAATTAGCTGTCCATAGCCCTACTAGGGGCCTATCTGTCTTACGAAAACTTTCATTTCATTCCGTTTATTGTATTCTACGAGATCTTACAGTCATCAGTAGGTCTATTTTGGCTTTGAGAAGTGGAAGAAGTCAAAAGTTATACAATAATACAATACATAGCAAGCAGATTTATTCAATTTATAAGCATAAACAATTCAACAATAGTGTAGAAGGTAGGCCTACTGTATGAGTAGCCTGTTCAACGTCGGAAAAGAAAACTTTAAATTGGGAGATTCATGAGGAAGTACATTGTGTATCATCAGAAGGTTCTTTCAGACGGGCAGACATTATTGCTATTAACGGACGCTTAAAACGGGCTCTTGTTCTTGACCCTACTATCCGTTTCGAAAGAAACCTAAATCAGGCCACCGAAGTTGATATTGAGAAGAAGTCCATATATGAACCTTGTCTGCCGTATCTTTCTCAAAAGTACAACGTCCCTCTTAAACAGTGGTCTGTCATTGGTTTGCTGTATGGCAGTAGAGGTTCTATTTCCAAATTCACACGGAATTATCTTAAGGAACTTCACATTCCTTTTGATTATGTAATGTCTGTCCTTATAAATA
Source organism: Periplaneta americana (assembly GCF_040183065.1). NCBI lineage: Eukaryota > Metazoa > Arthropoda > Insecta > Blattodea > Blattidae > Periplaneta > Periplaneta americana. The sequence continues at coordinate 147,321,762 of NC_091125.1, read as the reverse complement.
TTATCAAGGATTCTCTTCAAATATTACATCATCATCTCTATTTCAATTAATCCACTTATATTTGCCTTCAACAATTAACTTTCTTTTTTCTTTAATGTATCGCATCACATTATATTGTACATGTTTATTGTATTCAGGACCCTTGTGGTCACTCAAATTCTTTGAGCTGATGTCTATAATTTAGAATTTATATAACTTAAGTTAGAAAAATTCTCCTCAATGGAAGCGAAATTTGGGTTCTGAAACAAAGAGATATCAGCAGATTAAGAGCAGCTGAAATGAAATATCTGCGACGAACTGCAGGATACACACTTTTGGACCATAAGAGGAACGAGGATATACTGCAGGAACTCAACATGCAACCATTAGAAGAAAAAATTACAGAATACAGAAACAGATGGCTTGAACACATTTCTCGTATGGAAGCTAGCTATACAAATGCTAAAATACCACCCTCAAGGACGACGACGACGACGACGACCTGGACGTCCACAGAAACGTCTATTGGATCCTGTATAGCTGGAACCGAAACAGGCCAACAATGGCCTAATTTCGTGCCTGGAATATGATGGTGATGATGACAAATTTTTTCTGGAATCCTGTCTCAGTGTCTTACGTGTCTTAAGTAATCCCTTCTATTAGGCCTATAGGCCTCTATGTTCATCCTTCCACGTCGACAGCAAATTTCCACACGCATCGCATAAATAGACTAGATTATTTTCCTGTTTTAATTTTTTAAGACATATGCAGTAGTGCTGACATCCTCTCCTTCATAGTTTCACTTGCACATTGTTCACTTTATTTCGTTTTCTTTCCTTTTAGTTCTTATCGCCATTGTACGGCCAGTGACTCTAGTCAAGTGCCACTGCATTGAATAAAAATATATGTATAAGTTATATAGCCTATATATTAAGACATTATAAAATGATACAGATTTGTACGATTCATTTCTGTGTGCATAGACAATATTGGCTATAGGCCTAAACTTATATGTTATACCGAAATTAAATATCGTAATTAAAATGGTGAACTCTTAATTGTCTAGTTTATGCCAGTTTAATGTATTCGAATGAAATTAGGCCTATATATTTTTAGTGAAATAATATGAAATGCTAAAATATGTTAGGCCTACTTACAAATGGCTTTTAAGGAACCCAGAGGTTCATTGCCACCCTCACATAAGCCCGCCATCGGTCCCGATCCTGTGCAAGATTAATCCAGTCTATCATTTTCTTATTGTATGGATTCGTAACGAGCTGGTTTTTACGGTGATGGGTTGTTAGCCCTTCGCCCAACCCCCAAGCTGGAGGACCACCCCTTATTGCCTAAATTTGTTAACTTAAAAAATTCATTTTATTACAAAAGACTGAAATAGTAGACCTAAGTTATATATACAAACCTAAGATTAGAGGCTGTTTTGAAGGCGCATTTATGCCGTCTATCGGTAAAAAAAAGATATAAAATAAAATTTTCAAATACAAGCATTGCAGTTGACTCCATTCTGCGAAATAGGCTATGGCAGGCCCAAATATACCTAGGCACGTAGGCTTACTTTCGCTTACGAACATCGCGAACGTCTGAAATCTCATAGGCTATAATTTGTATTTTGTTAACATGTTCGTTGTGGGTACTGTAGACCTATAGGCCTACTAAAATCCATGCTAATGCTCTGTCTGCAACGTTTGGTAGCCTCGAACCTTCAGACCGTCTTGCCCGGTCGTCCCCTTCACTGTTACTTACACAATCGTTCACAGGTTCGTATTGTATTAGCATGCAACTTTCTATTCTTGTGACATCTTTTCCCTTGCTGGTTTCCGTGGTCTCGTGCTCTCTTCTGTACAATTGAAGTCTTGTGATCTAATTGTTTAAATCGTTCGTCCTATAATTCTTAGCATATTCTTTCTTCGTCATCCCATACAAGAATTCCCCAGAAGTAATTTAGACCAGAAATTAAGGATTGTAATCTTTATATTTATACACGTACGTTTGAGCTTAGATTATGATCCGTTTGGTACAAATAAATATTCAGTATGCTACATTTCGCATGAAAGAGGGAATTCTCTGCGAAGATGTAATATATATCGGTATTGTCGGACCATCGGATCTGTGCCCCTTCAGCGCTGTTGTCGTTCTTGGAAAAGTTAACGCCTGTACTCACTCCATTCCACCCGCTTTCCTCCCACCACGTTAAACAGCAAGCCACGAACCTTGCCGAATAGGGATGTTGCCAAACTTCCGTGAAACGGTGTCATAAATAACTGGTCCTCCATGCTACAATATTATTTCTTTCAATCAAAATACGTCTCGAATTTTTACATTTTTTAAACCTAAATCCCATGTCTCGAATCACTTTCCGTAATTTTTCTCTCCAACCTTGGAAAATATTGCTTCTCTCGCAAGCTTCAGTAATTTCTTCAATGTTGAAACTTCTTTCTGAACAGTATAAAATTCTTGTATCTTTCTTCTTAAAATACATAGGTTCATATATGATCTACAAGAATTAAAAGTTCCCTTGGTCTGTTCTTCTGTGATGATTCTAGCTTTTCATCTCCTGCACAGACTCCCTCTCTCCTGATTTTCTTTATTAGGAGTTCTGACCTGTCTATATAAATTACATAAAATGTTGTATTATTAGTATTAGTTAAGTGAGTGATTTTAGTACGTAATCAATTGAAATAAAATAAGCCTCACCTGTGATATCAGTTGCTCTTTCCGTTCCTGATTTATAGGAAACAGATATTGACCTGTTTGTTTCTCTTCATCGCAAAATGCTATTACGTACTTAATAATATTTCTTTCGTCAGTAGGCTATTCATGTTGAGTTGACAACACTGGACTGCAAGTGCAAATATTGTAAACTGTCCCGCAAGAAGGCCAAAATTGTGAGTAGTGGGGTAGAGAAAGGGAGAGAGATAGAAATGCAGGGAGAGAAATGAATTACCGAGGCTGAGATGGAATTAGGGTTCAGTTCGCATATCTTACGAGGGCACAGATCCGATGATCCGACTTTATTAGTAAGTATCCCTTTTTAAACTTCAGAAATTCTGTTCACTTTATCTTGAGAGGCAGATAAACCTTCACTTTTCTCACGGGAATCGAACTGGGTACACAGTTTTACTGGAGCCATAGTTGAGGGCAAGTATATAGGCTACATAATAACAGGTTGCAACATGGAGTATCGTTTGGGGTGGTAATTCTAAAATGGCTGCTAAGGAGGCGGGCTGTGAGGGTGTGATAGGAAGGGCGGTCTGAGGTGGTAGTAGTATGGCAGGTAGTGCGAACGGGATGGCTCGAGAAGACCGGCCCGCGGTACACCCCATTCCAAACCAACCCAACCCCTGTCCCTGACGCCAGGCCTCCAATCAACTCCCCCTTGGCTGTTCTTGCCACCCCAGGTACCGCACCCCGTCTGCGGGGTCACAATATGGCGGCGTTTCATGCTGTGGGACTGTGATTTTCTGCTGTTTTCGATTTACTTTGTTATAAAGTTTAAATTAACCCCTAGGTATTTGGGTGGAAGTATTTTTTAAGAATTCTACGGTATTTACTTGTTCAAGCAGAATGCATAGGTTTATTCTGAGTAACTTACCACATAGCTGTCGAAGATTATGTCCGTTGCCTTGTTTCGCACTAAATTCGTAAAAATTATAAAGTAAATTTTAACATCCACTAGCAGAAGCACAGCCAAACCAGTCAGTATTGCGGAAGATTGTCGCTTAAAACTGCAGATGTAGCAATTCTCTCTTACCTCCCTCACCAGTAGACTATTGATTTTCACAAAATGTGTCAATATATAAATATTTCTGATCAGTTTCACGAACTTACGTACAGAATTAATGTGCATTTATGGAAGGAAATTGTTCAATATCTGTGCGTTTTATATCTTCACTAGCCGTACCCGTGCGCTCCGCTGCACCCGTTAGAAATAAATATAAAGTAATTACATAATTAAAATAGGACTTTTGATCCGGGGAACATTCGTGTTTGATAGAAGGATAAATCGTTTAATATGTTACTTAATTTAAATTGTATTTAAATAATTAAAATGGAATCATTTTTGGTCCACAGAGCACTCATTTGGTGCAATGACAATTCCTTTAACCTGTTTCTTAATTTTTATTACATGCATCCATAGTTCAATGAACATTGACATCATTTACATTTAATGTGTATAACTTTATTTTACTTGTCAGGCCTATATGTTTCCATTGAATTATGGTAATAACTTAATTTTAACTCCTGTTTTCTACGTATTCAATAAATGGCGCTTGGCCCACTATGGTTCTGAACTCTTCAAATAACTTAAATAACTTAAATTATATTATATTAAATTATATTATATTATATTATATTATATAAAAAGTGTGTTGATAACGGATGTACCCCGATAAGTAAGTTTTCAATTTGTTATGGGGGCTCTTGAATCTCAGGAGGAACAAATTTTATTTTACAACAGGGCAACATAATCTGCTTGGCTCATTACCCAAATTTTTTGCATTGCATGTAATGCATATGTATTTTAGCTCGATTCAATTGAGCATAGTTAAAATTTGGATTATAAAATAATGAAATGCTAAGCTAACGTATTATTACTGCATACTAAATCAATACACTCTCGTTGGTCGTTAATTCTCTGAGATAAACATTATTTTAAGAAATACAGGAAACGAATATACAGAATAGCCTATCAAGTTTTCTGTGCATAAGAAGCTATTTTAATCTTGCCTATCCTCGATTCACTCACAAGTTACTGTAATAACATTATAGCATATGTCCATCTAGAGAAACTACACTTTCCAATGGTGAAATAATAATTAATTATACAAATCGGTTAATTTAGCTTCCGATATTACTTCATACAAACATAGAAACATTCTCTGTAAGCTACCGTATGTTTCATAGCTATCGATTGTTGTTGTCCAAGGCCCCTTATAGACGAAGTCATTTGTTTTTATTTCATTACACCGCCTTAGATGGCGTTATTATTGTAATTTTGAAACTCATTTATCTCATTAAATATCAGTCCTATCAAAATTTTGCATGGAATAAAACTTATCGGAAATTATTTTTAAAGAAACCTTTGTTATGCAATATTTTTCACGAAAATTAATAATAAGGAATATATTTCGATTTATTTAATTCAAGCCTCCTTATAACCCCCCTTTTAAATACAATATTTTGAATGCGATATAGCCTAATTTCTAAGTTACAACGCACTTAATTTATATTCCAATTTTCATATAAATCGGTTCAGCCATTATCGCGTGAAAAGGTAACAAACATCCACACAGACAGACAGACAGACAAACAAAAATTTCAAAAAAGCGATTTTCGGTTTCAGGGCGGTTAATTATATATGTTAGGGCCAATTATTTTTGGAAAATCGAAAATTACCAGAAAAATTTCGGCCACAGATTTATTATTATTATTATTATTATTATTATTATTATTATTATTATTATTATAGGCCTATAATAAATTATATTTTACGGTAGATAAAAATCTGAAAAAAAGTCGGTTAATTTCGGTGTTATTTCGCACAAATCAAAAACATAAATTCGATATTATTTCACTTAAAAATAGCTTTGACTCTCTATTGCAAAATACATTACTTTGCAGATAAGGTAACAATAACACCCTTTGCCCCACATATGCCATCTCGTCAACTGGCAACTAACTTATACCAAGCTATCTTGTATGTTGGCCTACGTCATTACGATGATTATGACGATAATAATAATAATAATAATAATAATAATAATAATAATATAATGCATTCTATTTTACAGTAGATAAAAATCTGAAAAAAAAAAACAAAAAAGGTTTTTTCGGTGTTATCTCGCACAAATCAAAGACATAAATTCGATGTTATTTCACTTAAAAATAGCTTTGACTCTCTTTTGCAAAATACATTACTTTGGTCGCCCTGAGTGGTGCAGTTGGTATAACGCTGGCCTTCTGTGTCCGAGGTTGCAAGTTCGATCCCTGCTCAGGTCGATTGTATTTAAGTAAATTCGACAGGCTCATGTCACTAGATTTAAGGCTGATTCACAATAAACCGGGAACGGAAACGACAACGAGAACGAGAACTGAAATAATGTTAAAATAAATTTATTTTAACATTATTTCCGTTCTCGTTTTCGTCGTTTCCGTTCCCGGTTTATTGTGAACCAGCCTTTAGTGACATGTAAAAGAACTGCGGGACAAAATTCCGGCACACGGGCGACTCTGATATAACCTCGGCATTTGCGAGCGTCGTTAAATAAATCATAATTTTTATGTTACATTACTTTGCAGATAAGATAACAGTAACACCCTCCGCCCCTCATACGTTGCATGCCATGTCGTCAACTCGCAACTAACTTATACCAAGCTGTCTTTGCTTTCATTTACGCTGCATGTAACTCGATTTAAAGCTTACTCCCAAACAACGAACTGCCACCACATAGTGATAGATGTTTACTTGTTGGGCGATCTTCATGTTCATGAAATAGCAATATGCGTTACAAGAGCGGTATGTTGAAGTTTTCATGTTCGAGGAAAAGTTTGAAAAAGCAAAACGTAGTTGAGTTTTTTTAATTTCCGAGAATTGAAAGAAAACACCGCTCGTGTATCGTAGGCTACATTATTTTGTGCGAATATCGTTTATTACATACCTGAAAGAGGAATTTCTAATTAGTTGCAATGAAATCTCCATCTTGGTTTCTGTTCAATGACGGCAAATTTGCAAAACAAAAATATCTATCTTCAACATTGTTGTTTTAATATGTTTTCTGTGCTTACTATACTCCAGCAGGCCGTGATATAGCCTACGTCTGTCTTTTTTTTTTCCCCCAGTCTATGATGAATCTGGAATCTTGTTCATTTTTTTCACGGCTTTCTTAATGTTACTTGCATCACGAATGCAGTAACTTTAGTGGAGTTGTAGAGTTTACTTAATTTTTGCAAATATTTAAAAACAATAATTAACAGTGCAATTTAGGTGAAATTGCAGTGGTAAGCTTCCAATTTATAATTATTACTAAGATTGAACGTCTCTAAAAATAATATGTTAAAAGCATAAAGCAGTAAAATCAGTATGTCACTTAAGCGGTAAGAAGAGGGAAATTGTTATGTGTGTTAGGTTGGGAATACTGAATGTGGAATTTTAGACTTTCCACGGATTGGTTTTGTGCGGAAACCAAGCAAATACGCACGATCTCGCACAATAGTAATATACGTTACAAGAGCAGTATGTTGACGTTTTCATGGTTGAGGAAAAGATTGAAAAAAGCGAAACGTAGTTGAGCTTTTTTAATTTCCGAGAACATGAAAACAAACATACAACTCGTGTATCGTACATTATTTTGTGCGAAGATCGTTTATTACATACCTGAAAGACGAATTTCTAATTAGTTGCAATGAAATCTCCATGTTGGTTTCTGTTTAATGATGGCAACTTCGGAACACCAAAATATCTTTCTTCAACATTGTTGCTGTAAAATGTTTTCTTTGTTTGCTATACTCCAGCAGGCCGTGATATACGTCTGTCTTTTTTTTTCCCCCAGTCTATAAATGCGAACTTAAAACAAACGGTAAGGTTATGTAATGATTTATTTTTCATTTTAATATTTTAACAATATTATTTATATAACATATTGTACTAATAACATCGGCATCTGGAATCTCGTTGATTTTTTCACTGCTTCCTTAATGTTACTTGTATCAGGAATGCAATAAGTTTCGTGGAGTAGTAGACTTTACTTAATTTTTGCAAATATTTAAAAACAATAATTAACATTGCAATTTAGGTGAAATTGCAGTGGTAAGTTTCCAATTTATAATTATTACTATGTTAAACGTCTCTAAAAATAATATGTTAAAAGCCTAAAGCAGTAAAATGAATGTCGCGCTTAAGCGGTAAGAAGGGGGAAATTGTTATGTGTGTTACGTTGGGAATACTGAATGTGGTATTTCACACTTACCGCGTATTGGTTCTGTGCGGAAAACAAGCAAATACGCACGATCTCGCACAAAGTAGATTTACGCCACTTGTGCTCTGAATCCTTCAAATCTCAATTTCCCTGCCGGTAGTCGAAGTCATGTCGCCCGTTGAAACTTCATCAATAAACTACTGCTACTGATAATGTCGATGACAGTAGTTCCTCAGCTTCAATTTGTAGCGTTCCAGTTTTTGACAGTTCAGAGTTGTTCTTTCTTAACGAGTGTGTTTTTGTGACATTGCTTTACAGGACAGTAGTTTCCGTACGCCCTTTATGCACGAAGCTGAGCCCGTATATTTCCTAGCAACGCAGTGACAGTAAGGAACTGCGTTTCAGATCCCAACGTTGCCCTAATGCACATGAAATTTCGCATTACAAGCTCGCGCGCGAAATTAAACGGTGTGTAGTGTACTCATCACGTTGGCAATGAAAACAAAACTAGAGCGCGGCGCCGGACGGCCACGTCGTCATTTGCAGCAGATGTTTCGAAATGAGCGACCAGTTGTGGCACACCTTCACTATAAACTATAATACAGGCCTAGAGTACGAGGGCTGCAGACTGACCGAGGTGCTTTCGTCTGATAGCAGGAAATTAGACGAATAATGTAATCAGCATCCTTGCAAACCTTTACAAATACCGTAACTTTGCTGGTTGAACTGATGATGATGATGATGATGATGATGATGATGATGATGATGATGATAATAATCTATACTAATAATAAATCTGTAGCCAAACTTTTTCTGGTAATTTTCGATTTTCCAAAAATAATTGGTGTTAACATGTATAATTAACCATCCTGAAACCGAAAATAGCTTTTCTGAAATTTTTGTTTGTATGTCTGTCTGTCTGGATGTTTGTTACCTTTTCACGCGATAATGGTTGAACCGATTTATATGAAAATTGGAATATAAATTAAGTTCGTTGTAACTTAGATTTTAGGCTATATGGCATTCAAAATACTTTATTTAAAAGGGGGCTTATAAGGGGTCCCGAATTAAATAAATCGAAATATCTCGCTTGTTATTGATTTTTATGAAAAATGTTACATAACAAAAGTTTCTTCAAAAATCATTTCCGATAAATTTTATTCTATACAATATTTTGATAGGACTGATATTTAATGAGATAAATGAGTTTTAAAATTACAATAACAACGCCATCTAAGGCGCTGTACTGAAATAAAAACATGACTTCGTCTATAAGGGGCCTTGGACAACAACAATCGAAAGCTAAAACATAGCCTACAGAGAATGTTTCTGTGTTTGTATGAAGTAATATCGGAAGCTAATTAATTGTTTAATAATTATTATTTCACCATTGGAAAGTGTAGTTTCTCTGGATGGACATAATTCTACAATGTTATTACAGTAACTTCTGAAACATATAGCAAGTAATATAAAGTATACTCATTAAAATTAAATGATATGTCAATCTGCATTGAACTATGGTTGCATGTAATAACAATTAAGAAACATGTTAAAGGAATTGCCATTGCACCAAATGATTGCTCTCTGGACCAAAATGACCGCATTTTAATTATTTAAATACAATTTAAATTAAGTAACATATTAAACGATTTATCCTTCTATCAAACACGAATGTTCCTTGGATCAAATGTCCTATTTTAATTATGTAATTACTTTATATTTATTTCTAACGGGTGCAGCGGAGCGCACGGGTACGGCTAGTAATAATAATAATAATAATAATAATACTTCCCTACTTACAAATGGCTTTTAGAGAACCCGGAGGTTCATTGCCCCCTCACATAGGCCTAAACCTGCCGTCGGTTCCTATCCTGAGCAATATTAATTCAGTCCCTACTATCATATCCCAACGCCTTCAAATTTATTTTAATATTATCCTCCCATCTATGTCTCGGCCTCCTCAAAGGTCTTTTTTCCCCTCAGATCTCCCAATACGCATTTCTGGATTCACCCATACGTGCTACATTCCCATTCCATCTCAAACGTCTGGATTTAATGTTCCTAATTATGTCACGTGAAGAATACAATGCGTGCAGTTCTGCGTTGTGTAACTTTCTGCATTCCCCTGTAACTTAATTCTTCTTAGCCCGAATTATTTTCCTAAGCACCTTATTCTGCAACACTCTTAATCTGTGTTCCTTTCTCAAAGTGAAAATCCAAGTTTCACAACCATACAGAACAACCGGTAATATAACTAACTTTCCGATTAGGCCTATTAGAAAGTGGGCTATGACAAAAGTTTCTCAACCGAATAATATCAGGCATTTCCCATAGGCCTAAGTTATTTATTGTGTTTTAATTTCCTCTCGAGTGTCATTTGGCATTTAGACCTTTAGACTGTTGCTCCAAGGCAATTGAATTTTTCCACCTCTTAAAAGGATAAATCCCTAATTTTATAGCCTATTTTTATTTCGTAGCCTACTAATGTTCTGGTCACGAGACATAATCATATACTTCGTCTTTTTGGGATTTACTTCGAAACCTGTATCCTTATTTGCTTGAAGTAATATTCCCGTGTTTTCCCTAATCGTTTGTAGATTTTCTCCTAACATATTCACGTCATCTGCATAAACAAGCAGCTGATGTAACCCGTTCAATTCCAAGGCCTCTATAACTTATTTTCCTGGACTTTCCTAATGGCATGTTTTATAGCAAAGTTAAAAAAGTAGGCCTATAGGTGATAGTGCACTCCTTTCTTTAGCCCGCTGTGAATTGGCAAAACATGAGACAGAGACTGGCCTAGTCCTGTGCGGACTACATTTTTAATGAATTAATAATAATAATAATAATAATGATAATAATAATAATAATAATAATAATGTCATTTGTTATTTAGTTATACACATTTCCAGTCATCAATGAACCTTTGAGCCATTAAAGAGAATAATAGGCCCTAGGCCTAAATTTCTAAATATTTTTCTCTCTATTGTTTAGTGCTAACATCTTCAAAAATAATATACAACTACGTTATTTCTTAAAAGTAATTTAAAAAGATGTCATTTTTAGTTTTTATCGCAGAAATTTAGCATTCTCGCAGAAATAGCCAATTTTCGCGACAAATTTACTGTCATTAATCAGTCACATTTATGCCTATGATAAAACCTGCAAATAACTTAGGCCTATTTCTTGATGCATGTCTCAGTCACATTTATGTTTATCGTTAACAATAAAAAAACCGGCTCTAATCTGATCATAATCATATGCGGTTTGGAATTCAAGTCCTTCGACTCCCTTCGTTTATAAATAAATTTTAAATTGATTGCGCCTTCTCCTTTGAATCTGACAGATGGTCTTTCTCTCTTTAGTTCTTTAGGGAATTGGATTTATTATTACACTCCAGATAGGCCTATCAATACCCATTCTGTCTGTATTTTATATTGTTTAATAATAATAATATTTCACTTAGGTTTCGCATTTTCATTTTTTGTTGTAATATTTTACACTTTGTGCAATATAAATAAGTGAACTGGGGTCGGAGGGCTATCTGCAGTGCAGAGTTGACTTGCGTGGCCTGCACCCTGTGTCGCTGGGCGGGGTCGCCTTGCAGCTCCTGTATCGCGAGTTATCAGCCTGAATGATTGATAAAGCGACTTCGACTCTGCTGGCTGGATTCACACCTCAATCGCTCTCACAAGGCCGGCGCTAATGGATTGTTATGCTCGCAATTAACTGGGGGACAAACGGATCTTCCGAAGGGAATTTCACCTTCACAGTTGGCAAATTAATTTCCGCAGGACCTGACACGTTTTGCAGTTATTTCAGTCGAATGAATGGTATGCTAAAATTCTAGAATCGTTATCTTTGCCACATTTTTACGGGAAATTCTATTCTAAGAATATTTGTTGCATAGTAAATTTACGTTTAGGTCTATAACTTATAGTAGACCTATGCTTACAGCTGTCCTGCGTGGCTTTGCCAGCAACCACCACCCGATGGTGATGCGACTGTCGAGAACTTTTAGTTTAATTCCTATGCTGTTTCGCCTTTAATTTAGTTAAGTCACACTTAGACTTGTTCCAATGTGACTACAATAAGCCTATAGGGTCTATGGATAGTCCAAAAATTAAAATTTTATAGTACTGCATTTATTATAAATAAGTTATGGAGTTGTATAATCTTGACCCGTAACTCTAACTGCAATTTAGTCTGATGGGTGTGTACAGTGCTGTAGTTTGAAACAAATTTTAGGGAGAAATGTTGAAATCTCCTTCGTCGGTCTACACCAGCGCCGGGCATGAGAGCGGCTCCGTGCAGCCGGCCAGAGCTGCTCTCGCTCCGAAAGGCACTTCGATTCCAAGCCGGAGCAGAACTCTCACGCAGTGGCAGACTCACAGTACAGCTACCTTCCCTGCATTAATAGACTATGACAAGAGCCACGGTTGCTCTATTCAGTCTGTCAGTACATAATAGTTTATAAGGATATTACATCAATCCATTGTACAGTACAGATTTTATAACACTCTTATTAATTTAATGAAATAAACTTCGCTCTGCACACTCACGCACACATACAAATCATTAAGCCTATTTACACAATCTATATGCACAATGCTTTAACAATTACATAATGGAATTAATAATATAAACATATGTAATAAAGGATTTTGGCCCATACACAAGGGGATTTCGGTTTGTACAGACTTACTTCCAAGTAAATTTTTGCGTGTATGGACCCTTAAGGGGGGGGACTCCATTGGGGGGGGGATTATTGGTTATTTCACTTCTTTATAATGTAGGCTACATTTTCATACCTCAAATGAATTTAGTTCAACTCTGATTACAAATGTGTTTTATTTGTTTTTTTAATTGGGACTGTAACGGAGAATGGCATTTAAAGAGCTGTCAAAATTATTTTTTCATTAAAAATTCTTTTTTACGAATTTCTGATTACAAATAACTTATAGTAACTTTTCGATCTAAACTTGGCTCCATGAAGTTACTATATGAAAGTAGCGGAGGAGAATTTTAATTTACATACGTATTCATTTTACTTTCAAATCCATTTTTCCGTAAATTGATTTTTCTTGATCCAACACCAACTTTTTATGCCATATATTAATCTGGATGAAATTTTTACTGCAAGTAATTATATTTATGAGGTAGCTGCATGTTTCTATGCAATTGTTTTTGAGAAATGCTGTTAGTTTATGTTATTAAAATTTTTCGTCCGTGAATTAGGGCCTATGAGAAAAATGATATTTTTAAAATTAAAGAAAACTAGTGAATAAATGAGAAGGGCCTATTTCATAAAATGAATGCATGGAAATGTTTCTTTACGTCTTGGAAATGTAACAAAAAAACTTAAAAATTGATATCTTCTACTAAAAACTTGGGTTTGAAATTATTTCTAAAAAGAACAGAAAAAAAGCCAGAAACATTTGGAGTTCAAAATTTGGATTTTATTAGACCTTTAGGCCTACATAGGCGTAGTAAACATACTCTCAAAATTTGATCGAAAAAAATTATTAGAAAAAAAATTGTCGCTTTTAGTGGATTGTCCAAATTCTGAAACTTTCTCTTCTTCCCCTTCACAGGCACTGTCCGTGTTATTTTTTGTCGTCATAAGTATTGTGAAATGCTTAGCAGTTGGCTAGTTACTTTATTATGAAGACAATTTATTTGCCATGTCTAAACGAACTGAATGTGGACAAAGAACAGAGCTTCAAATTGGAAGCAGTAATGATAAAAATGGCTATCGAACATAATTTCGTACTAAAACAACCTAGTAGGCTATATTTCTCGGTATCAGAAAACTGGGATCTCGTATTCACATCGAAATTGTAGGTTTTTTTTTTAGCAGCATATTGTTTTTCTTGTTATCCGTACATTGAGAAAATAACTTTATCTGGGCTTTTCCCACTTGATGATGTAATGTGAATTTCTCCTGGAAATGTTTTATCATGCAGTTATCAGCTTTGCTTCTCTGGGAAAGGATTTCGCAAAACACTTTCACGCGATGTGTCATCATTCACGCCTCTTAATCACAGATGGGCGTGGTTCATCAACCAGACATAACTTTTAATCCCGTATTTTGAACTCTTCAAGAAGCGCAATAACCCATACTGTCATGTGAAGTGTGTTGCAAGTCTCTAAAATCCTATTTAAGTCGTCAGAACTTTCGTATTGCCAGACAAAATACTTGACATGTTGATCCTTTTCTCCTATAGTTTGCCTACGAAAATATGTTAAAAATTATTTAATTACTAGCCGTACCCGTGCGCTCCGCTGCACCCGTTAGAAATAAATATAAAGTAATTATATAATTAAAATAGGACATTTGATCCAGGGAACATTCGTGTTTGATAGAAGATTAAATCGTTTATTATGTTACTTAATTTAAATTGAATAAAAAATTAAAATGCGATCATTTTGATCCAGAGACCACTCATTTGGTCATAAAAATTAGTTTAGGAAATACAGGAAACGAATATACAGAATAGCCTATCAAGTTTTCTGTGCATAAGAATCTATTTTAATCTTACCTGTCGTCGATTCACTCAGAAGTTACTGTGATAACATTATAGCATTATGTCCATCTAGAGAAACTACACTTTCCAATGGTGAATTAATAATTAATTATACAAATCGGTTAATTTAGCTTCCGATATTACTTCATAGAAACGCAGAAACATTATCTGTAGGCTATCTTTCATAGCTTTCGATTGTTGCTGTCCAAGGCCCCTTATAGACGAAGTCATTTGTTTTTTAATTCATTACACGGCCTTAGATAGCAGTTATTTTAATTTTAAAACTCATTTATCTCATTAAATATCAGTCCTATCAAAATTTTTCAAGGAATAAAACTTATCGGAAATTATTTTTAAAGAAACTTTTGTTATGTAACATTTTTCACAAAAATCAATAATAAGCGAAATATTTCGATTTATTTAATTCAGGCCTCCTTATAACCCCCCTTTTAAATAATGTATTTTGAATGCTATATAGCCTAAAATCTAAGTTACAACGAACTTAATTTATATTCCAATTTTCATCGAAATCAGTTCAGCCATTATCGCGTGAAAAGGTAACAAACATACAGACAGACAGACAGACATACAACAAACAAAAATTTCAAAAAAGCGATTTTCGGTTTCAGGGTGGTTAATTATATATGTTAGGACCAATTATTTTTGGAAAATCGAAAATTACCAGAAAAATTTCGGCTACAGCTTTATTATTAGTATAGATTTAGAATAACCTTCCAACATAAAGTACAGTAAGTAAATAAGTAATTTAGTACGTAAGATCGTGTGACATCTGGTAACAGTTGGCAAACTGACAATACGGCAATATTTGCTGGTTAGGAACTGTTCTTATGTAACCTTCACTATAGCCTAGTCACATGGCGAATCTTCGGCCTTATCTCGCCAAAAAAATTACCATGTCACTATCACAAATTCCATCGACTCTGGATAGGCCTAATCCAGTAGTTGATACAACATTGTTAAATAACGGACTAAAAAATGTTCGTGTGGAGAGAGAATCGTACCTTGATCCGGGAGAAGTGCCTCAAAGGAGAGAGCTTCGCGGTTGAGCGGGCGGGAGGTTTCCAGGATGGGCGTAGCGATGCAGGCGAAATTCCGGTTTCCTCCAGACACGCAGGAAACTCGGTTTTGTGTGACTAAGCTTCTATTTTTAGAATGCGAGTTCAGGGAAAATAAGTTAGCACCAGTTCTGAAAGGCGCGGATCACTCACTAACTTTGTTTCTCTGATTCAACTACCGCAAGATATTTTAGACCCAGTTGTAGACTATTATAAAAGTCACTAACTCTAGGTTATTTTTAACTGAACATTTAATAGGGTCTAAATAACTCGAGACTAGTTTCTGTGTTGTACAAAATTAACTTATGGACATGTAAACTAGATTTTAGGCGTAGGCGTGACTGATATTTGCAGTAAAATATGTGATAGCATCGCGAAACCAGTAGCGGCTGGTGATCGAAATTCTCGGTGAGGCCATATGCAACTACATAGTAAGTGCCTCCGACAGGAAATGTTTATTCATGATATTAATTATTATTGTTATAATAATAATAATAATAATAATAATAATAATAATATTATTATTATTATTATTATTATTATTATTATTATTATTATTATTATTATTATTGAAAAATAATAATGTCACTCACCAAATAAGTTTTGCTTGAGTTTGTTTCATACGGTACCAAGATGCAATAGAAACTCGCGTTTAAGATTATCTGTCAGAAAAATTGTCAGCGATGTCGTAGGTATCTCGGTAAGCTATATCTTTATTTAAAACTTCCTTTCTTTCAATATTATTTCTTCTCGAAAAAGGACACTCTAACAATGAATTAACTGTATCATTATTTCTCGCATTTGTGTTTATATTTTCCCGAAACACACAACAACATTGAACCACACTCACTACTGTACTACGAAGTACAATAGTACCTACAAAACCCTCGCTTAAGTCATAAACTGAGACATAGGAGAGAGAACAGTGTGGGGTTCTGCCTGCTAAAGAGCGGGAATTTTTATGTTATTTACGGCCTATTCAGGAAGACAAATTACAACCGCTATTTCCACCCTTCTACCCTCAAGACCGATCCATGGATGGGAGGAGTGAAAGCTGACCAGGCAACGAGGCCAGACGAATTGTGCCTCAGCTACAGCTTTTCAGTCCAAACTCAAAGCCCGCGAAAATATACGAAATGCAGAAGCCACACCCGGCACGAGCGATCCTGGCCTCAGGAACAAATTTTACTGCAAAACAGGTCTATATACACTACAAAGTTTTCAGATACTTCTACAGCGATATATGCTTCATTCAGATAACTAATATAGCCTATTATATAAAAAAACAAAATTTGATTTCAGTTAAGCCAAGTGACAGGCCCGGCCTCACTTGCCTCAGTCAATCAGCCGCCACTGCGCGAAACATGAATGAATTCGTAGCCAGTTGATTTTCAACTGTTTCGACAGTGAGAGAGAAAAATATAATCGTCTCCTGTATATGCTTTTCGTTACGTGTGAAGAGGATAATGGACATTGCATCCAGAGCATTATTTCGTTTCGTTAGTTGTAACTGGCGATGTAACCTTTGTACAAGTTCTTCCACTATAAAGTTTGATAACCGACATCTCATTTTAAATTGTTATTTTAAATAATGCAATTTGTAAATGTGGAGAAGAGAATCAGTCTGTCAGACATATTCGGTTGGACTGCCCCTTATTCTTGTATGAAAGGTACATACATATTGATGTCATATTTAAGTAAGATCAACTTTGACTATTCAGCGCCACTTCACTGTAGCCTATATCTATACTAATAATAAATCTGTAGCCGAAATTTTTCTGGTAATTTTCGATTTTCCAAAAATAATTGGTCCTAACATATATAATTAACCACCCAGAAACCGAAAATCGCTTTTTTGAAATTTTTGTTCGTATGTCTGTCTGTCTGTCTGGATGTTTGTTACCTTTTCACGCGATAATGGCTGAACCGATTTATATGAAAATTGGAATATAAATTAAGTTCGCTGTAACTTAGATTTTAGTCTATATGACATTCAAAATACGTTATTTAAAAGGAGGGTTATAAGTTTGATAGGACTGATATTTAATGAGATAAATGAGTTTTAAAATTAAAATACAGTGCCATCTAAGGCGGTGTAATGAAATGAAAACAAATGACTACCAGTCTTACTAATAAACCGTGTATAGTTTTTATACGAGACTTATGCAGAGTTGAGACAGAAAACGTTACTAATAAACCGTGAATAAGCTATGGACGTATAAACAGCCTGTAACTATACACTGGGAATTGCTTTGCAGTAATTATATACACGAAACCCCTTGTTTAAGCGTTGTATATAGAGAAAAAAATGGCCGCCCTCTAACAGCTGTTCGTATCGACTGTCATTTTATGATGATGGTTACCTTGTAACCACAGAAGAACAAACCAAAGAGCACAGAATAATTATAATAATATTGCTATAGTTTGTACTCTTTGACCAAAATGTAGTGTGGTAATCGATTAGAGCCAGTTGTACTATCGATATTTAACACGCCACACTAGAGCGCTCTACCGGATGCAATAGAGAACCTCAGATATTGTATTACCTTTCGTAACGAAGTAATGACGAAACTATGACGTAGCTGTGTAACAGTTATACTGTTATACACGACGTATGTAGTGATTATTAGTAAGGAATTTACACATGACTTATAAACGAGCTACTTATTGTATAAGTATAAGACAGTTAAACGTCTGTATATAGAGTTTTTATTAGTAAAACTATATGTCTATAAAGGGCCTTGGACAACAACAATCGAAAGCTATGAAACATAGCCTACAGAGAATTTTTCAATTTTTCTGTGTTTGTATGAAGTAATATCGAAAGCTAAATTAACCGATTTGTATAATTAATTATTATTTCACCATTGGAAAGTGTAATTTCTCTAAATGGACATAATGCTATAATGTTATTACAGTAACTTCTGAGTGCTCTCTAGACCAAAATGATCGCATTTTAATTATTTAAATATAATTTAAATTAAGTAACATATTAAACGATTTATCCTTCTATCAAACACGAAAGTTCCCTGGATCAAATGTCCTATTTTAATTATGTAATTACTTTATAGGCCTATTTATTTCTAACAGGTGCAGCGGATCGCACGGGTACGGCTAGTTGTAAATAAGTAGGTGTAGCTGCAGACATTTTTCTTCTTTCGTAAATAGTATATTTGCTAAATTGTAATGTTTGGGTCCTAACCCAATAACGTTATGCCCTAACGGTCTTACTAATAAAAACTCTATATACAGCGTTTAACTCTCTTATACTTATACAATGATTAGTTCGTTTATACGTAAGAGTGTAAATTCGTTACTAATCATCACTACATACGTCGTGGATAGCAGTACAACTGTTACACAGCTACGTCATAGTTTCGTCATTACTTCGTTATGAAAGGTAATAGAATATCTGAGGCTCTCTATTGCATCCGGTAGAGCGCTCTAGTGTGGCGTGTTAATTATCGATAGTACAACTGGTTCTAATCGATTACCACACTATATTTTGGTCAAAGAGTACAAGCTACAGCAATATTATTATAATTCTGTGCTCTTTGGTTTGTTCTTCTATGATTACAAGGCAACCATCATCATAAAATGACAGTCGATACAAACAGCTGTTAGAGGGGCTGCCATTTTTTCTCTATATACAACTCTTAAACAAGGGGTTTCGTGTATATAACTACTGCAAAGCAATTCCAATGTATAGTTTAGGCTGTTTATACATCCATCGCTTGTGCATGGTTTATTAGTAACATTTTCTGTCACAACTCTGCATAAGTCTCGTATAAAAACTGTACACGGTTTATTAGTAAGACTGTAAATTGTTAAACTTATAGGGTTCTAAGCTTATATAATTTTATGCTCGACCATGCCGAAATGTAGTAATTATACACCTGGTAGCAGCCCTTTAATGGACCTCATTAAATTACACTTATTCATTAAAGTTCAGGTGTTCCACCAATCAGAAAACATCATTGTAGCAATATGAAAGCGCAAGTATCGATTATTCTCGGATATGCAATCGAAAGACAACTAGCGAAACGTCACGGAGGCTGGAAATCCAATACTGTCGCAGAAGGTTATGTTCTGTTACTATGATAATTAGCGTTAATTGTAAATAATATTCAAATAAATACAATTTGTCATCTCGTTTTTCAATGTCTAAAATCAATTTCAAGATTATATCGAGATTAATGTTTATTTTACTCTCTAGATTATATCAAGGTCAATGACATTTGTGTCTCGGAAAAAATCAATACTTTCGCGTCTGCGCACATCTCACAATTTACGAGATATTGCACAATGTCAGTTCCGCTCCCCAGTCAGATAAGAATAACATGAATACTTATGAATAATTTCAAGTTAGAAATATGGTCGAGCATAAAAAGTCGTATGAAACTTGCCTATAATGGTAATTAAGAAGCTCGTATGAAAATTATGAAACGAGCGCAAGCGAGTTTCATAAACATACTCGCGTCTTAATTACTACCATTATAGGCTCGTTGCATAATGTACTAATATCGGATATTTAGTAATAATGTTAAAAATGTAAAGCTGTGTATTTCGTCATTGCGCATACTGACTAAATGACTTGAAAATTATGCTGTGACAAACCTTGGTAACATTGTGAATTTATGGATGGACGACCGTAGCCACTTAGCCTATACTTAAGCCCACGTCGACCTCATATTTGCCTTGCAGGTGACCTTTCACCCATATATTTCTCCCACTTCTCAACAAATTGCAGAAGTCATTAAAGAATCCTTCGCAGTGTCTTAAATTTGACCAAATAGGATGATCAAGATTTACGCAGCATGCCAAATAGAGACCATGAAACAGTGTTCCCTTGTTATTCAAATAACTTACTAGATTGCCAAGTTCGGTGTGCCAAATAGGGTCACTCTTTGGATATTATGATGTTCATAAATAACAGAGCCTACTGATGCAACATTCAATGCTTTAAGTTATTTCAAAGAAAGCATTAAATCCAAACAGAGCCATATTAGGACTTCGCATTCCTAATGTGGGTTAATGACGTTTATGATAGTCCCATTAGCACAGAAGGCAAAGTAGATATCCATTATACACACCTTAAAAAGTTTAGAATGTAATTTATAAAAGAAAGCAATGAATTTGCGTTACCAACTTCATTTTATCTTAAAGTGTATGGAACCAAAAATTTGTTTTTCTATTATAACAAGTAAAGAAAAAAATATTACTGTCCGTTATTGGTGAAGATTTCTTTCTTTTTCACTGCACCACAGTACCTGTAGGCCTGTAGTCTCCATTGGCCTTCCATGGGTCTCTAACATGTTGTGGTATCCTAGTTCCTCCCCCTTTTTAGAGTAACAATTTCCCGAAAACTACATTTGCAAGCATCTTTGGAGGAATATTGAAAATAATAATGTTTTTCCTTGAATTGTTATTTTTCTGTTTTCATCTTAGCGCAAAAAGAATTTCCACAAACTGAGAAATAGCTCTTCGTCTACATAGAGCTAGTACGAGTGAAAGAATGTTATAAAAATGTTAAAAAACGTTCGATAAAAGATTCAATTTTTCCTGTTAAAGTCTGTGTGATGTATCTTGTCTCACTGTGAAAAGAGAGAGAAAGGAGATATGTCTTACTTCGTCTGTATTGTGTGGTCATATGGGAGTGGAGCGATGCCGTCCATCCATCCAGTGGCGGAAGGGACTAGTTGATACATTCGGTAGCGCAAAATAAAATTACAAAATATCTCTCTTCGTACTGTGTAGTTCCGTCACTGAGCTTGTCTTTCAAGAAATTGAGTTCCGGTAGCCTGTACAATAAGAAGGTTTTGAAAGGAATCCTGAAAATGTACAACCCTCCTATAATCTCCACCCCCATTTGAAGGGACTTGGTTTTATTGCTACTGAGACAAGATAAACCTTACAAGGTAATAGTGAAAACTTTCCCGAAAATTGTGAAATTCTCTTTTATCTAGTAATTAGAGAAGATAAGTTAAGTTATAATGAAATTAAATTTCCCTGGTTGTGATTTTTTTTCTCTTAACGTAAAGAAGTTCCCGTTAACACTGAAATTTTCTTTCATCCAGGAATATAATATATTATATCGTCTAATATAGACCCTCATTCATAGTGTTTTGCTCAAGAGTAGGTCTTTCCCTGTAAACCCAGCGTTCTCCAATCTTTTCTATTTTTCGCCTTCCTCTTAGTCTCCGCATATGATCCATGTATCTTAATGTTCCCTATCATCCAATATCTATTTCTGCCCAGAACTTTCGTTCACAATTCCTTCCAGTGCATCCTTCAGTAGGCACTTTCTTCTCAGCCGATGACCCAACCTGTTCATTTTTATTTTCCTGATCAGTTTCAGCATTTTTTTTTTCATCCACTCTTTCTAGCACAGCTTCATTTCGTATTCTGCCTGACCATTTCGCACGTTCCATTCTTTTCCATATCCACATTTCAGATGCTTCTAGTCGTTTCCCTTTACTTCGTCGTAATGTCCATGTTTCTGCCCCCATACAATGCCACACTCCACATAAAGCACTTCGCTAGTGTCTTCCTTAGTTCAGTTCCAGAGGTCCGCAGAAGATGGTCCTTAGTTCATTTCCAGAGGTCCGCAGAAAATGGTCCTTTTTGTATTAAAAGCTTCTTTTGCGATTGCTGTCTTTTCTTCTGGCTTCCTGGCAGCAGCTCATATTACTACATATAGTACACTCCAAGTATTTGAAGCTCTCTGCTTGTTCCACTGCATTTCGAATTGGCATGTTTATCTTCTTTATTTTTGTTCCGATAACCACGGTCTTCGTCTTCTTTGGTTTACAGTAGAACCTCTATTATCCGTGGTAATGAAGGGGCTGGGGTGAACGATTGATCGAAAAAATCGGATAATCCGTACCATGAAAGATTTTGTAATTTCCTCCATGGCCTTGTATTTAACACGCTTGGTAGTGAATCAGAAGTTCGCTGGTTGTCAACGATGGGTTTTTAAGGGACAAGGAAGCCCTTTGTAATGACTGTCTCAGGAAAGATGTGAATGAAGGGGGTTTCATGCTGTAGATTTACATACTTTTTTACACTTTATCCTTGCTTTTTTTTTTATTAATCGCGCAGTTGTAATTCCAATCTCGTATTCTGATGCGAAATGAACCACAGTTTCTCTTTCTCAAACCATTCAATTATTTCCATTTTTTTTTTTCGATACTTAGCACAATACGTTTTCTGTTAACACCTGTGGAAGTGAGTTCATATACAAGTTATATTATAGAACGGTTAATTCGAACAGTAGACAATGCTATGTAACGATAAAGACTTATAATAACACTCTCCAGCAAAAAACATATGTAGAATCTACTAATATGATGTATAAAACAGTACTTCATATAAGTTATTTATTTCTGAAGGGGAAAAAAAAAGAGCGAGAAATAGAAGTCGGATAATCCGCTAATCGGTTAATAGGATGACGGATAATCGAGGTTCTACTCTTCATTTAGCTTCAGTAGCATGTCTCTTAGTATCGTCTCCTCTTCTGCAAACATCACCATATCAACAGAAAATCTTACGCACTTTATTCTTCTTCTTCATCTTCCTGCTATCAGCCGTCCCATGTTTTCTGTAGATTCTATGGACCTAAATATGTATATCTGTGTGTGAAAGAGAAAAAATGTTTTGTATTTTTTTTTTCGTCTTTGTTGGGGTTTTTAAGACTGATTTTTTAATACCATTTTTCAGTCAATAAATATTGTATGTTCTCATATCTAAGTTATATTTTTGCTCTTAGGCCTATGATTTTCCCGCTTTACATCTTACAAGTGAAATATTCTCGAACATGGACAATTTTCTTTCAGCTATTACATCTTGGAGTGTAGTGAAAAGACGAATATATTTTTCTTATCGCATATAACTTCTCTTCTTTCCTCTTAGAGCCAGGAAGTTTCTTCCTAAGTAGCAAGACTGGAGGAATATCGGGAGTGTTTAGACCTAATACCACGGTTGTAACGAGCCAACTGCGACACGGAGGACGAATAAATGTTTAAATGCGTTTTTAACTTTTTTATTTGTGTCGGCGAAGGCGTGACCTTTTTCGCGGATGAGGTCAGCTCGCATGACGGCATTGCGTGGGCCCTCCGCGCGCTGCGTAGTGCAGTCACAGTCTCTGCGGACCCCGTGTTCTTACTCCGCTCACGTCCCAGCCTAACAGGGGCCCTCTCCCCTCTCCCCTGCCCTCTTGTCCCCAAGAAAAAGAAGTCCTCGCTGTGACATTTAGTCCCCTGAGATCGATCGTGTACAGTCTTGAGGCCAGACAAGTGGGATCTTATTTCATCCAGGTGTTGAAACAAGAACAGAACTTACAGTCAGCGCTGTCGAAACTTCATCCGGTATTGTCAAGTTGACAGTTTTGTCATTAAATCTAGCTCGTCTTTAATTACTACAAAGGAAGATATATATTTTGAAATTTTTTTACCTGAGATACCTGGTGAGATGCTATTCAATTGAGGAAACAAAGCTTGGTGTGTACAATAGCGTTGAAATAACAGCTTAACAAAGAACTGTGAGATGGAACTGTTGCCTGGAAAGAAGATCTAGGGGACTGTATGACGTAACATGCTGTTGGAAATGAGCTGTTAATAACATCTACATCCTCGGTTTCTGGTTTAATTATGTGAATCCTACTTGCTTGTAATTTAATACCAATATTTATTCAAATCACATTTTTATCTCTCAGGAACATCATCTTAAAACTAAATTATTCAAATCTAGTCTTTCAGGTGAAGCTCCCTGTAAAGCAGATTTGAATAATTTCAAGGGGAAAATTGTTCCGGGGCCGGGTATCGAGACCTCTGGTTGAACGTACCAGCGCTCTACCAACTGAGCTACCCGGAAACTCCACCCGACACCGTCTCAACTTTTTCCGGGATCGATACCCGGCCCCGGAACAATTTTTCCCTTGTAATTATTAATCTAAATTATTGTTAACTAGCTGTACGCGTGCGCTCCGCTGCAGTTGTTAGAAATAAATATAAAGTAATTACATAATTAAAATAGGACGTCTGGTCCAGGGAACATTCGTATTTGATAGAAGGATAAATCGTTTAATACGTCACTTAATTTAAATTGTATTTCAATAATTAAAATGCTATCATTTTTGTCCAGAGACCACTCTTTAGTGCAATGATAATTCCTTTAACATATTTCTTAATTGTTATTACATGCAAATAATTAAAATATTATAATTTGGTTCAGAGAACATCCGTTTTTGGTGCAATTTGGTCCCATCAAAATTTTGCTTGGAATGAAACGTATCGGAAATCAATTTTAAAGAAACTTTTGTTATGCAACATTTTTTCACAAAAATCAATAATAAGCGAGATATTTCGGTTTATTTAATTCAGACTCCGTTATAACCCCCCTTTTAAATATAGTATTTTGAATGCCATATAGCCTAAAATCTAAGTTACAACGAACTTAATTTATATTTCAATTTTCATATAAATCGGTTCAGCTATTATCGCGTGAAAAGGTAACAAACATCCAGACAGACAGACAGACATACAAACTGAAATTAAAAAAAAAGCGATCTTCGGTTTCAGGATGGTTCATTATACATGTTAACACCAATTGTTTTTGGAAAATCGAAAATTACCGGAAACATTTTGGCTACAGATTGATTATTAGCAGGGAACGGATTTATATGGACTAAAAATATATGAAATATGTAAATATATATGTAGTTATTTTTACCAAAATATGGAATTAAATATGGATTTTTACCAAAATATGGAATTAAATATGGACTTAAAATTATAAAAAAATGACTATGTACGTTAAATATTGGTACATTTTAATCAAACTAAACAAAAAATATAATGGACGTACCTTATCTTCCAATGTAGTTTCAACAAAACACAATTTTTATTGTCTGTTACCATAACAATAGGTTACAAACATTTCTTTCAAGTGCTGAAAAGTGAATCTTCTTCTATTGTCTCTGAGGATAGATTTATACTGACTAAAAGAGCGTTCGACGTCACAAGAAGTAACTGGTACATAATTCAATTTCACAATGTCTGCTGGGGATAAGTCCAAGTTAATCTTCACTGTTGATTCACCACTCATCACAGCAACAACCTTTTGTAGTTCTTCATATCCAGGGTTTTTTGAAAGTACAGTGTCCACCTTAGCTCTTACTGCATCTGCAACTTTACCTCTACCACGATTCAGTTGTTCCACAGTACTATTTATAATTTCAAAACTTTCAGATAGTGAAAGGTGCCTATTTTGGAGACTTTTGAGCGTTTTTATGATGCATGAAAATGTATGCTGAATGTGAGCTAAGTCATTCTTCACACTTATGTCACAGGTAACTGTTTTCGCAGTATCAATTGAGACTGCATCTTCAGAGTCCAATGCAAGGAGAACATTGTTAATAGAGTCTATATGTTCGGCATAATATTCAACTGCTTCTAGCCATGTACCCCATCTAGTTAAAATTGGCTTTGGTGGCAATGGAATTTCAGGGTACATTTCTTTCAACACGTTAACTCTACTGGGAGCTTTGAGAAATACTTTTTTCACTGATGAAATCAACAAATCTACTTTAGGGAAATTGTCTCTGACCACTTCTGCCACACGATGAAATGCATGCGCCACACAAGTAAAATGAGTCAATTTAGGATATACAACAGATAATGCTTGTCCAGCTTTGACCATATAAGGGGCAGCATCGCTAATAAAGAATAACACATTATCGTACATAATACCCTTTGGCCACAGGATACCCATATCTTCGTTGAACAGTTTAACTATAGTTTTGTTATTGCACTTTTCTAGAACATCACAATGTAAAAGAATTCGTTCAGAATATTGTTCACTTAACAAACCGATAACTACATTACCAACAAGTCTACCTTCTTTGTCGGGAGTCTCATCAATGGAAACCCAAATTGAACTATCTTTAATTTCATCTCTTATCTTCTGTATTGTCTCATCGTAGATGGATGGAGCATACGTCTTCCTAAGTGTTGACTCATCCGGGATTGTATGTTGAGTATATTTTTCAAGGAATTCCCTGAAGACCTTATTCTTTAGTTTGTAGAGAGGAATATCAGCAGAGATGAGAGAACGGCACAGGTCGATGTTAAACTCAGATCTTACATTCGATGTTGTTGGTTGTGTTAAAAACAATTGTCTCTGCTTGGAATTTAGTTGTTTGTTGGCCTGATGTTTACTAGTTGTAATGTGTTGTTGCACCAGGAACTTTTGTGTAGATGATACTGCACACTGACACAAATTACAAAATAATATTTTATTGTCAGTTGATAAACCATCTTCTTTAAATTCTGAAATGTAACTTGTTAGTTTTGATTTTAAATTGACTGAATGACGTACTTTTGGCATATTTACCGTCTTTATAGTATGATTTACAAAACTGAACCTATGTGTACTCTGACTGGCATTTAACTGTTGAGCTGCACAACTGAAGTCTGTTAAAAATTTTAAATTAAATTAATACAGTTTTGTAACTTACTTTCCCATTGTTGATAGGACTGCTAATTTTCAAATAACTCTGATGTTAAAGGGATTACTGAACATGTGTTTAAATCTCTATTGTTGAAATGTATTTTTAAAAGTTAATGGAATTTTGTTTTGTTTTATTGTTAAACCTAATATAATATGGACTGTTTTATATGAAATATGGAAAATATATGGAAATTAACGAAAATATGTACTAAACTCTAAAATATGGAAAAATATGGAAAATAAAAGTAGGATTTTTCAACCCTACACATTGTGAAACATAAAGATAATGCAAAATATAAATTATATTAGCTTTATAAGTAAATATGTATTTACATATAAATCCTTTCCCTGATTATTAGTATAGATTACTAAAGAGGCTTATTTGACAGTTCACTGTGGACTGAAGCAAGGAGATGCACTATCACCTTTACTTTTTAACTTTGCTCTAGAGTATGCCATTAGGAAAGTCCAGGATAACAGAGAGGGTTTGGAATTGAACGGGTTACAACAGCTGCTTGTCTATGCGGATGGCGTGAATATGTTAGGAGAAAATCCACAAACGATTAGGGAAAACTCGGGAATTTTACTTGAAGCAAGTAAAGAGATAGGTTTGGAAGTAAATCCCGAAAAGACAAAGTATATGATTATGTCTCGTGACCAGAATATTGTACGAAATGGAAATATAAAAATTGGGAATTTATCTTTTGAAGAGGTGGAGAAGTTCAAATAACTTATCTGGGAGCAACAGTAACAAATATAAATGATACTCGGGAGGAAATTAAAGACAGAATAAGTATGGGAAATGCCTGTTATTATTCGGTTGAGAAACTTTTATCATCCAGTCTTCTGTCGAAAAATCTGAAAGTTAGAATTTATAAAACAGTTATATTACCGGTTGTTCTGTATGGTTGTGAAACTTGGACTCTCACTTTGAGAGAGGAACAGATTAAGGGTGTTTGAGAATAAGGTGCTTAGGAAAATATTTGGGGCTAAGAGGCATGAAGTTACAGGAGAATGGAGAAAGTTACACAACACAGAACTGCACGCATTGTATTCTTCACCTGACATAATTAGGAACATTAAATCCAGACGTTTGAGATGGGCAGGGCATGTGGCACGTATGGGCGAATCCAGAAATGCATAGAGTGTTAGTTGGGAGGCCGGAGGGAAAAAGACCTTTAGGGAGGCCGAGACGTAGATGGGAGGATAATATTAAAATGGATTTGAGGGAGGTGGGATATGATGATAGAGAATGGATTAATTTTGCTCAGGATAGGGACCAATGGCGGGCTTATGTGAGGGCGGCAATGAACCTGCGGGTTCCTTAAAAGCCATTAAGTAAGTATAGATTACTAAAGAAAAGAGTATCCCGTTTTATGGCTAGTTTTTTTTTCCCCCCGATAGGATAAAGAAGTTGACTTAGATTTCTCTTCCCCCACCCCTCCCACAATTCGCTATCCAAATGAACTCTGTGTTAGGCATTTGTAAGCCGAGAGAGATATGCATGTGTTTTATAGGCTATTTACGACTTGAACTTTGCAATATAGATTTAATTACAAAGAGTATTAATGGTCTTTGTCCTCACTGCTGACAGCGGCCAAGGCCGTGCATGTCGGGACTCGCAGGGGCTCTGCCTGCGTCCCGCCGTACAGATTGAAATCTTGTGCCTTGCACGAAAATGTCGCCGTAGTGAAGCGACGCTCACTGATGTCGCACAGTTTCAGATTACCTTATCGCGTTTTCTATTTCTGAATTCGGGTCCCCTTCCATTATCAAATGACGTCACTCGTTCCCCGTTGTATTAACTTGGTCCTTTTTGATGACGTTAGTAGTGAGACTATGTAATGACCTTCCTCACTACTGTTTGTCCCGCATCTCCTCCTCGTGTAGCAATCGATACTTCTTTTGTGCGGCGCTCCTTTTAACAACAAAAGGGCTTTATCGAGTGAGGTGCCGGCGTCTTTACTGTTCCCGTGCGAAACTTGCGACGGAAGTGCAGTTCCTATTTTCCAAATTACGCCTTTCTGGACACACTGTGAAATAAATTGTGTTTGTACTCCGCAGAGCTCTTGTGAAGTTCTTACACGTATTCGCCGGAACGCGTTTAATTATCAAATTGCAGTTTCCATTTTCTACTACAATAATTAACAAATAGCTACTAACTTATAAGCACTGCCGTTACTAACACCACTATAATTAGATCTATCACAGCTATTCTATCACTATTACTACTGTAAACTACTACTATTACTGTTCTCCAACCAGGAGATCAACCGTGAAAGGAATGTGCTTACTATTGAGTCATCTATTGGAACGAAGTAGATAGATAATATTACCGTTATAACGTCAGTTTAAAAACCATGCGCTCTCCTGCATATGTTATTTCCTGTATGGAGAGATTAAAAGACCAGGAGATTTAACAGTGATCTAATTTTGTAACTAGAGTAGTATCAATATGTCTGTATCAGTGTTGTTGTTTGTGCTGTGAGAGCTAGCCAATAGAGATACGGGTACCCACGTGTGTGACCTTATGACATCTTTTGACATCAACATTCATTCACAGCATTACCCCGCTTGGTCTCACTCCCCAGAGACTTTCTCGTGGTTGGAGTACAGTAGGTCTATCAGTGTTGCCAGGTGTAGGGTAAATTCACTATTGTAGGGATATTTTAACTATTACCAGTTGTTCTGCATGGTTGTGAAACTTGGACTCTCACTTTTAGAGAGGAACAGATTAAGGGTGTTCGAGAATGAGGTTCTTAGGAAAATATTTGGTGCTAAAAGGGATGAAGTTACAGAAGAATGGAGAAAATTACACAATGCAGAACTGCATGCATTGTATGTTTCACCTGACATTATTAGGAACATTAAATCCAAACGTCTGAGATGGACAGGGCATGTAGCACGTATGGGCGAATTCAGAAATGCATATAGTGTTAGTTGGGAGGCCGGAAGGGAGGCCGAGATGTAGATGGGAGGATAATATTAAAATGGATTTGAGGGAGATGAGATATGATGATAGAGAGTGAATTAATGTTGCACAGGATAGGGACCGAGGCGGGCTTATGTGAGGGCGGCACTGAACCTGCGGGTTCCTTAAAAGCCATTTGTAAGTAAGTAAGGTAGGGCTTGAGGGATTTTTGTTTAAAAATTGCCAAATTGTAGGTTTTTTTCATCATTTTGTTAATGTCTACTAGTGTTACAGATAAATTCTAAATATTAAGCGATTAAGAACTGTTTTCAGAACATGGGAGGAGTGATAGTAGGATGAAGAAGAATAAAGTGCATAAGATTTGCTGATGATATGGCGTTGTTAGCAGAAGAGGAGATGATCCTAAAGGATATGCTACTGGAGCTAAATGACAGCTGTGAACAGTATGGGATGAAATAAATGTAAAGAAGACGTGCATGGTCATAGGAAGAAAAATACAGAAGATAAACTTGCGAATTCTAAATGAGACAGTAGAGCAAGTGGATGTATCCCTACTATAAGCTTAAGCTGTAACATGGGCTGCTGCCAAGAAGTAAAAAGGAGAATAGCAATGGCAAAGGAAGCTTTTAATAGAAAAAGATGCATCTTCTGCGGACCTCTGGAGAAAGAACTAAGGAAAAGACTAGTGAAGTGCTTTATATGGAGTATGACGTATGTGGCAAAAACATGGAGATTACGACGAAGTGAAAAGAAGCGAATAGAAGCATTTGAAATGTGGATATGGAGAAGTATAGAACATGTGAAGTGGACAGACAGAATAAGAAATGAAACTATTGGAAAGAGTGAGTGAAGAAAGAATGATGCTGAAACTGATCAGAAAGAGGAAAAGGAATTGGTTGGGTCACTGGCTGAGAAGAAACTGCCTACTGAAGGATGCACTAGAAAGGAGTGGTGAACGCGAGAAGAGTTCGGGGCAGAAGAATATATCAGATAGACGACATTAAGATATATGGATCATATGAAGAGACAAAGAGGACGGCAGAAAGTAGGAAAGATTGGAGAAAGCTGCGTTTGCAGTAAAATACCTGTCTTTGGGCAGAACAGTAAATGAATGAAGCGATTAAATGCTATTGAACAGGTATGCTATGTCAGATATGAGAGGCTTATTATTGCCCTGTACCCGCATGTGATCCTAAAACGCGTGGAGACACGTTTATACATTTAACTTTATTTTATTTTAAATAATAAATAGCCCACTCCGTAAAACGTGTACTATCCCTTCTGAATAACTCTGTAAGTTATATTCCGTTTTTTTTTTTTTCTAAAATGTATTATTAATCCCCATCGTTGATTTTTTTCCCCTAAGCTTTGAGAAGCTTTCATCATCCAGTCTGCTGTCAAAAAATCTGAAAGTCAGAATTTATAAAACAGTTATATTACCGGTTGTTATTTATGGTTGTGAAACGTGGACTCTCACTTTGAGAGAATGTAGGTTAAGCGTGTTTGAGAATAAGGTGCTTAGGAAGATATTTGGGGCTAAGAGGAATGAAGTTACAGGAGAATGGAGAAAGTTACACAACACAGAACTGACATAATAGGAACATTAAATCCAGACGTTTGATATGGCCAGGGCATGTAGCACGTATGGGTGAATCTAGAAATGCATAGGCCTATAGAGTGTTAGTTGGGAAGTCGGAGGGAGAAAGACCTTTGGGGAGGCCGAGACGTATATGGGAAGATAATATTAAAATGTATTTGAGGGAGGTGGGATATGATGATAGAGACTGGATTAATCTTGCTCAGGATAGGGACCAATTGCGGGCGTATGTGAGGGTGGAAATGAACCTCCGGGTTTCTTAAAAAGCAGTAAGTAAGTAAGCATAATATGCTCCATGTCTTCTGGACTTGGACAAAACTAACTTGGTCATCATCTCATACTACCTAATCTTTCCCTCCTATTCCGCCTTTTTCGCCTCTTCAAACTTGTGCTGTGAACAATACCTTCTAGAGTTTCAGCGCAAACAAATTGTTCGTCAATAGAGAACGTTCTTTGTGCGAGATCGTGCGTATTTGCTTGGTTTCCGCACAAAACCAATCCGCGGAAAGTCTAAAATTCCACATTCAGTATTCCCAACCTAACACACATAACAATTTCCCTCTTCTTACTTCTTAAGTGACATATTGATTTTACTGCTTTAGGCCTTTAACATATTATTTTTAGAGACGTTCAATATAGTAATAATTATAAATTGGAAACTTGCCACTGCAATTTCACCTAAATTGCACTGTTAATTATTGTTTTTAAATATTTGCAAAAATTAAGTAAACTCTACAACTCCACTAAAGTTACTGCATTCATGATGCAAGTAACATTAAGGAAGCCGTGAAAAAATGAACAAGATTCCATAGACAGGGGGGAAAAAAAAGACAGACGTATATCACGGCCTGCTGCAGTATAGTAAATACAGAATAGTAATATACGTTACAAGAGCGGTATGTTCACGTTTTCTTGTTCGAGGAAAAGATTGAAAAAGCGAAACGTAGTTGAGGTTTTTTAATTTCCGAGAACATGAAAGCAAACATACCGCTTGTGTATCGTACATTATTTTGTGCGAAGATCGTTTATTACATACCTGAAAGACGAATTTCTAATTAGTTTCAATGAAATCTCCATCTTGGTTTCTGTTTAGTGACGGCAACTTCGGAAAACCAAAATATCTTTCTTCAACATTGTTGCTATAAAATGTTTTCTGTGTTTACTATACTCCAGCAGGCCGTGATATACGTCTGTCTTTTTTTTTTCCCCCATTCAATAAATGCGAACTTAAAGCAAACGGTAAGGTTATGTAATGATTTATTTTTCATTTTAATATTTTAACAATATTATTTATATAACATATTACAGTAATAACATCGGCATCTGGAATCTTGTTGATTTTTTCACGGCTTCCTTAATGTTACTTGTATCAGGAATGCAATAAGTTTCGTGGAGTAGTAGACTTTACTTAATTTTTGCAAATGTTTGAAAACAATAACTAACAGTGCAATTTAGGTGAAATTGCAGTGGTAAGTTTCCAATTTATAATTATTACTATGTTAAACGTCTCTAAAAATAATATGTTAAATGCCTAAAGCAGTAAAATGAATGTCGCGCTTAAGCGGTAAGAAGAGGGAAATTGTTATGTGTGTTACGTTGGGAATACTGAATGTGGTATTTCACACTTACCGCATATTGGTTCTGTGCGGAAAACAAGAAAATACGCAGGATCTCGTACAAAACATTTTAAAGCAACAATGTTGAAGGTAGATATTTTTGTTTTGCAAATTTGCCGTCATTGAACAGAAACCAAGATGGAGATTTCATTGCAACTAATTAGAAATTTCTCTTTCAGGTCTGTAATAAACGATCTTCGCACAAAATAATGTACGGTACAGGAGCGGTATGTTTTCTTTTGATTCTCGGAAATTAAAAAAGCTCAACTACGTTTCGCTTTTTCAAACTTTTCCTCGAACATTAAAACTTCAACATACCGCTCTTGTAACGCATATTACTATTGTATCCTATTTTTTTTTCTTGATCATATAGCCGTAGGTAATAGTAGAGAAAACTGTGTCCACACCCAGTTCTTGTGCAGGAGACAGAACTCGAGCCCCAATGCGTTGGTGGCGATACAACCACGTTTACTGTCACCAGTCGCTAGACGCGAAGTGTCGGTTATAAGTTGGCAACAGTGCGCTATTGTGGAGCCGGCGCCTGCGGTCGCGGGTTCATGGCTCCGCCTGTCCTTGAGATGTGAATTCAATCAGCGCTCATTTAGATATCCGTGAGGCAGGCTGCGCGAGTTGGAGTGTCACAGCCCACGCTGCCAACGCGTTATCACCAAGTCACCGACGTCATCGCTCTACTTAAGTGTTACGTCGCGTCGTCTATCCCAGCTGTGCATCCCATTTTTATGTCAACGTTAATATTAGGCGTATTAACACACGCAGATTTGCCTGTGCAGACCATGTATGTACGGACAATCTGCACGGTTCGTTTTGTATTCACAATTTCGACCTCAAGCTTTCGCACAGTCTTGAATTAAAGGCTAGAGGGCGCAAAGTGTTTTTAAAAAATCTGGTCATGACTGAAATAAATAAATTTGCTTAGAAAAAGATTTTTCTTTCTGGTGTATTTCGGAAATTAATGTAAGTTAATATAAATAATACTAAGGGATATGCTACTGGAGCTAAATGACAGCTGTGAGCAGTATGGGATGAAGATAAATGCAAATAAGACGAAAGACATGGTCATAGAAAGAAAAATACAGAAGATAAACTTGCGAATTTTAAACGAGGCAGTAGAGCAAGTGTACAGCTTTAAATACTTTGGGTGTATCTATAACATGAGCTGCAGCCAAAAAGTCAGGAGGAGGATAGCAATGGCAAGGAAGCTTTTAATAGAAAAAGGAGCATCTTCTGTGGATCTCTGGAATAAGAACTAAGGAAGAGACTAGTGAAGTGCTTTGTGTGGAATGTGGCATTATATGGGGCAGAAACATGGACATTACGACGAAGTGAAAAGAAGCGAGTAGAAGCATTTGAAATATGGATATGGAGAAGAATGGAACATGTGAAGTGGACAGACAGAATAATAAATGAATGTGTTGGAAAGGGTCGGTGAAGAAAGAATGATGCTGAAAGAGATCAGGAAGAGGAAAAGGAATTGGTTGGGTCACTGGCTAAGAGGAAACTGCGTACTGAAAGATGCACTGGAAGGAATGGTGAACGGAAGAAGAAGATATCAGATCATAGACAATATTAAGATGTAAGGATCATAAGGAGAAACGAAGAGAAAGGCAGAAAATAGGAAAGATTGGATAATGCTGGGTTTGCAGTGAAAGACCTGCCCTTGGGCATAACACTAAATGAATGAATGAAATATAAATATAAACGGACAGGCTGGACCAAAGACTAATATTTTTATTTAATATTTTAAGGGGCAGGTGTGTGAAAATTTGCTAATTTTTGGTCAAAAACTAACTTTTTCTTGTAGACAGTGAAGCTATGATGCTTATTTTACATTTAGAATCCTACGACGGCAGTTGTGTCATTAATTACACCATCTTTAAAAAGGGCGCTCATTAAGTTTAAAATGCATGCAAACTTTTAAACTAATTTTCCCGTACGTTTTTTTTTTCTCCACACCTCTTGTTTTCATTTTGCTAAGGATTCAACAAATTTTATGCTAGGAAGCTAAAATTTTTACTGCATATTCTGTAAGGTGTACTTAACAAAATTATGTTAGCATTTTTTTTTTCAAAAATAAAATAATTTTTGAATAAAGAAATAAAATGTGTGTTTACAATATGTAAATTATATAAATTTGAATGTGAATAGTTTATTTTCCCCCCTATGTTTACAAGGCAAGTGTAAAAATTGTGAGAACATAGGAACTTTTTAAAGGGTTCAAAATTATTGTAAAAAAATTCAGACATGATGCTTATAATTTGGAGGAGAAGAAGCATTTTGAAAATATGCAAATTATTTTTTTTAAATTCAAATATCTCTTAAACTACTGAACATATAAACCTGAAATTTAACCACATCTTTACTGACATCAATAGGAGCATGTGTACAAAAGTCAAGCTTAAAAGAAAAATATAAACTAGAAATTTTACTCATCGGCTTCCTTGAATAAGCTTAAATCTGGGGGAGGGGAAACGAATGGATGAAGAGAGATACTTTGAACTGTTTATGTCACACCACTTAGCCTATAAGAAGATGGGATATTGTAATCAAGAAAAGCGATAATTCCTTGTGAAAGGATAAGAGTACAATTTTTTTTGTCACCTGGCAGAAGCTATGAAATTTTCTTCTCTGATATCTTATCATTGACAAAGTCTTTTCAGTTTCCTTTTATATGAACTCCAGATATCAGATTTCTTTACTATTATGTCATGTTCCGCATTAGGTTCGACTCCTTCCAGTTTGGAAATTAATTTGTCATAGACCGCGTTTTTCTTATTTCCGCCACTAGGCCTATATTCTGTTCTCTAAACTTTTCAAACGTCCTGATCAGAGTAACGAATAATGGTGGAAATTACAATAATAAAATAAATCATAGTAGAAACAAAATTATTTACGTTGACTACAAACTTCACGAGTCTACAAATTACGAGTGACTGTAAACACTGCAAATGTTTCAAATGAAATTTTTTTCCTTCTCGATAAAATGCATTTTCTCATTTCGTAATGAAGTACTCGCTACCAAATCCTTTTATTACAGCACCGATATCCAAGCGCTTAGCTTTCTTTGTTTTGGCATGTTCAGTGATCAGCAGACCCAGTGCTGCTCATCGGAGTGACTACTACCGCGGAGGAATCGGAGATTACGAATAAAGCTCTCCACCGGTGATCTCCGGTACTACCGCAGGTGGAACAGGGGATATACGGAGGGATGCGGTGGTTCGGAGCGAAGCGACAGTTAGCTCAAGGACGACCGGCGTGTACGGACTGACGGTAGTTGTGATTGAAATAACATGGCACACCAAATCGAATATCCATTGCATGGAAATTCTTTAATTTAGTTTAAGGTAATAATATAGTCGTACGCTGTAAACTTTGTGGGTAAATTTACTCTAAGGGTGGTGGAACTTCGAATTTGTTAGACCATTTGAAGCGATCGCACAATCGCGAACTTGATGAAAGCGCCGACAATTGTTTAGTGCTATTGTTCCCAAAGGCCCACATTATAGAAAAAAGTTTTGAAATTTGTCTAAAATGTAACTTTCGAGGCAATAAAAAACACATGAATTATTTAAAGACAACTCGAGTTATATTTTACTGTTTAGACAACTTGAGTTATATTTTACTGTTTAGATTAAAATATTGAGTTTCTGACTGAAACTAAAGAAACGTGTGGTAATAATATAATTACAATTATCCTTAAGTTGATATCCGCTTATATTTTTATTACAGGGAAAGAGTGGCGTGTGTTAGAAGAGGCACTTCAAATACTGACACCCTTTAACACGATCCTGTCCGGTGAAGAATCTGAATAAATTTGTTTGGACAGTAAACTTTAACCCATTGATAGCACACGTTTCCTTTGTTCCATTCTGAAACTCCCTTAATATATTTTACGTTAAACTAAACCGATTAGAATAATAATTGACAAAAAACTGTTTGCGAATAAACGAGTGTTTCCAGGAGAACTACAGTATAAATGTTTACATTAGCTACTGAAAAGCTTTACTTCTGCATTTGTTTTGCAGTTAGATTTAATGTTATTAACTTGATCAATGACATAAAACTAATACGCCTTTCCACATATACTATGAATTTCAAAAGTAGAAAAAAAAATCTGTCAGCTAACGCAGCACTTCAAGCAAAACAAGAAAAAAAAAAGAGCCGAAGAAAAAGAGAGACATAAACGTAAAAAAAGAGAATAAAAAACAACAAATTACAACTTATTTTAAAAGACACGCGGACGTCAGCGGACTCGAATCACTACCTGATCCGATTAAAGGAATGCTCAGCGGAAAGTGCATGTCTGCGCCACAGCACTTATACAACCTGCGCGGCATCAATCGGAGGTAACCGGAGATCTCCGATTGAAAGCGCGCAAACAACTGCTTCGGAGAAAACCTAATCATAAGCAGCACTAAGCAGACCTGAAGTGTGTATGCCGCGCTGTAGGCCTACTTCATTCATAGCAACACTGCTGCGGATTGCTTGGAGTCTCTAGGTAATCAAACGCAGGACTCTTATTATAATTTATAATAGGGTCTACTGATTCTCTGTATTATCGCTCCATAGTAGTATGTGTTCGTTACGGGATGATACTTTGTAGGCAATTTTGGTGTTTAATTTGTAAATTTTGTTGACTTCGGAGATAGTATAAATGTACGACATTCTGTAACTGTTCGTTGATGATGATGATGATGATGATGATGATGATGATAATAATAATCTATAGACTATATATAATTTGAACTGGTAATGGAAATTACGGGAAAACGGCAGGACGGATTTTAATAAATGACCCCTCATTTTGAAGCTTGGAACTCAAAGTTTTTCGGAAAAATAGTAGTTTTCAGTGAAATGTCAATTTTTAAACATAATTTTCCTATTTTCCAAAATCCATTTGTCGTCAGTTTTGAGAACTAGCTAATAGCATTCACGGCCGACTTGATATTCCCTTCGCTTTTTTGTAAAGGAGAAGCGAAGCGAGCATCAAGTCGGCCGTGTTGCATTTCAGAATAAAACAAAATACCTACTACAGTAAACAATATTACACGAAGGCCATGATCTGCAAGAATGCTGACATATTTAGAGCTCAAATTAAATTGGTTATTAAAAACTTAACTTACTAAAAATAATTTACAGGTTCGATTCTGTGGTGTGTAATTTTCTGGTTACAGCTGTGTATTGGATATTAAAAACTACAAAACTTGAGGTGGTTTGATGACATTATTACCATTAGAAATGAAATATTATTGTATTTAATGCCATGATGTGACTATTTTTCATTAATTATACATACGTATTAATGCCATATTGATGATATGAAAGTGAAACGTTTTGGGGGTTATATAAGTAGATGTAGAGAATAACTTAAATTATATTTGGATTTCTGTGTTTTACTGAGTGGCGGCTATATAGTATATGTTACTGAAAGCTATAAAACTTACGTAAGATAATAATATTATTAAAAATCAAATATTTTTATAATTATTAATCAAGTGGGGTTAGGTCTTTATCATATATTTAATGGCGGTGTGGTGTAAATATTTATACGTATGCGTGGTTCTCTTCAGTATTGGCTCGAGAGAGAGTATCTTTCATTATTATGGAAGCAAATAACTTTCCGAATGTCTGGTATTCTTCATTGAAAATAAATCTGAAAAATGTTTATTTGAACGTCCAATGAACTTAGTTTGCAGCATTTGCTACACAAGCCACTGGTAATAATAATAATAATAATAATAATAATAATAATAATAATAATAATAATAATAATAATAATAATAATATATTCCGTAGGTAGGTTAACGGGCTTTCAAAACAGATAACTGTTTCTTATTGGTGGTAGGAAAAGGTCAACACTCCCCGGGTGGTGCTTTGCCCCTCACAAAGCCGGAAGAGCCCCAGTAAATAATTTGGGAACGTTGTTGTCATTTTGTGGTCGCATCGCATTTGCGCAGCTGATCGTGCGAGCCAAGTCTCTATCTGCCTCTCTTTCCCAGGTAACGTGAGATTTGACAGCTGTGGTTGCATGGAGTTCCACCCCCATGTTTGTCCTCTTCTAGTAAAACTGTTTTAAATGTAATGAGGGGATGACCAGCTGCTCGGAGCAACTGATTACTTCCCGCCCGCCCCCCTGACTCCCAACTCAGTTTTCCCTTCGATACGAACACATACAGTAAGTTACACAAACTCCCAAGACTCAGAAGTGTGCCCATTTTTTTTTTGTCTAGTTCTGTTTCCGTTCGTATGTGAGTGCGAGAAAAACTACCAACAGTATGGAGCACCTCAGAGAGCATGGGATATTATAGATATACAGGGACATCATTTTATTTTTATAACATTTTTAATATTAACTTGCCTATACCTCTGGATCAACGCCATTTGCTACCCCCTTACTCGACTGGAGTTCGATGATACTGGCGTAATATACAAACAAATCACTTTACTAGGTACCTATAGGAGGGAAGAAAAGTAGTTCATCCAT
Source organism: Periplaneta americana (assembly GCF_040183065.1). Taxonomy (NCBI): domain Eukaryota; kingdom Metazoa; phylum Arthropoda; class Insecta; order Blattodea; family Blattidae; genus Periplaneta; species Periplaneta americana. Next base: position 147,282,091 of record NC_091125.1, on the reverse strand, counting down.
TTACGTAAACGAGGAAATATCGCGCTTTTGAGTTTGATCATTTTCATTACGTTTTTGTTTAATCAAAATACAGTACAGTATTAACATTAAGTGCTTTTACTCACAAACTATGCTGTCCATGTGGACGTATTCATTATGCAGTGTATATTATACTGTCAACAGCACATTAGCGTACAATATAGAGAATGAAGTTAAATTTAAAAATAATCATAATATGGATATTTAAACACATTTTTTAAAATGGTGGCCGTCCATTTCTATACAGGCTTCATTTCTTTTATGCATATTATCGTACTATAGACTATTGTACCTAATTCAAATTACCACTTTCGTTCTTCGTACTAGTGACTCATGTTGAAATAATTATGTACAACTCTACAAAAGAGTACCTTACGTACTGTAAATTCAATCTTCACTGCTGCCCGATCCGAAAAGATAAAATTACTCAGACATACTATCTACTGTCCGTCCAAGTGGTTATGTCGTAGGGTCGTAGAAAGGGAGGAAATCACGTGACAGTTCATTACTTAACGAGGTCCTTTTATTTAAGTTATTTTAAACAGTTGTATAACATTACGTAGACGTCCAATTCCTAACAGAAATTAATGTTCTCAGAAAAGAGCTAAGACAGCCCAGCCACTAGCTGGCGAATAAAAGCTGGTGGGTGAAACCGGAATACGACGTAGGCAAATGGACGACAGTACCTGTGCGAAAATGATTCAATATTGAAAGCTCTTTCGTCACTGGAAAACGCGAACATATTTTTGGAACGTTCTATTTACTATGACCGTAAAGCTACTATGACTGTATATTTGCGGTCTTAGGTCTGTGTGGAGGACGGTTGAACTTCATTAGTAGAAGGGGTGGGAGTGAAGTACATTAAAAAAACTCAGGTACAATAAAAATTGAAGTAAAACTAAAATGATGCACCTGTATAAGTAATCTGTCATGAGGCAGCCAGTAGTAGCTCCTTTATAGAGACGTGGGAGAGCGGAGATCTTAACACGCAATCGAAAATTCTAAAAGAACAAGCAGCAACTTGAATGGCATTAGGGGGGGGGGGGGGAGAAAAAAAAAGTATGTGTCAAAAATCCCAACCTATCTATGCTGGATGTCCGATAAAAGTTGTTGGTTGAAAAACTGAACTCAGCATTGTTGCAGGTGTTCACGTTTCATTGGTAAATCTGTCTCAAAATAAAATGCATCATATCAAAGACTTCGCTGTAAATAAAAATGCGATGTAAAGAGACTTTCTGGATGGTATAAAATTTATTTTTCAAATCCAAAATTTCGCGACACACCGTTTGGGAACCCCTGGCTTAGAGAACTTGTGAAGAATTTGAACATTTGTGTTTTTAATACTACTAAAATAATTAAATGAAACTTTATCACAACATAAAGTAATTTAAGAATCATTTACTGGGTGTTCATTTATTCATAGTTTTCTGCCAAAGGGCAGTATTTCATTGCAAACTCAGCATTCTCCAATCTTTCCTATTTTCTGCCTTCGTCTTTGTCTCCGCATATAATTCATATATCTTAATGTCGTCTATCATCTGGTATCTTTTTCTCCCCCGAACTCTCCTCTCCCGTCACCTTAATGGATATAGTAAGCAATGATTTTTTTTTTCATGGTTATAAGTTAATTGAAGCGTGTAGGGGAAAAACAATCGAAATCACTAATCTCATAAGGGTGATGTCTTTATCTAATTCAGTATTTTACTGCAAACTTTAGTGTTTATCTTATCAAAACAGGTGAAGGAGAATTATCACCACGGATACAGTCATCGTTACCTACTTTTTCTTTAGGAACAGCAAAAAATTTTGCTGTAATATTAGAAGATGACATTACCCTTAAGAGAATTGTGACTTTGATTGATTTTCCCCTGTACTTTTCAATTGTTTTGTTCAGTGGTTGAATTCTGATTTTTTTTTCTTAATTTTTAGGTGTGCTTTTCTCGGGAATTATTTCACATATCTTAATCAAACTTTTACTGTATGTTTTATAGGACGAATTCTACAGTTTGTACCTAAATTATAGGTCAACATGGTTTAGTTTTTTTATTTCGAAATTATTATTGTCATTGTAAAATGTTAACGATTCCTGAACAATAATAGGCCTAATTATTTTTCTTTCAACTAATATGTCTGATCAAATTTTAGGTATAAATTGTCAGAAATGTTGTTTACAACAAAATATAAGAATTTTACAGTCGCACATCGAACAGTATGTGAAAAAAAATGGAACTAAATATATGCAAAAAAATCAGAATTCAGTGCAATTTTCTTTTCATAAATAAACCTTTGAAAAAATATATTACTTACTATATGCATTAAATGCTTCTTAAATTGTTTTATATTGAAGTAAGTTTCATTTCACTATCTTTAGTAGTATTAAAAATACAAAGGTTTAACATAATTATTCCAATTTACACTTATACCCGCATAAGATCATTTGGCAGAAAATCCTTTAAAAATAGGTGCTTCATTAGGTTAGCGCCCGTTTATCATAATTGAATTTTTATATTACATACTTACTTCAAAAATTCAAGAATCGGCTAAATCTTTTATCACGTTACATGGAGTAGGCCTAACTACAGTATAGCCTATATCAAACAACTTTTTTCCGAGGTAAGCGCTTTCGCATTTGTTAATAACGAAGGCCCAAGGTTAAGTTAAATAAGAAAGTATACCTCCCCCCCCCCTCAATATAGGTACAAAAAAGAACTTTAAGAGTGTCTGCGAATGTTGGATTGTGTTACATGCCAGAATTAGTGTTAAATTACAATCTCTTGGGCACCGAGGCCAGAAAGGTTTTAGAAGAACGCAATGTTAAATTCGTTGCACATAATGGAATATTCGCTGGCTATGACGTCACCACGGTCGCCTTCGTAGTCTAGGGGTAGTGACCGAGACTTCAATTCCGATAGGCCTACTGCGTGCGTAAGCCAGTATATTTCGAGTTTTGTGCAACTGTAAGACAAATATCAGGTAATTCTATGGCGAATTCTCGGACTCATCTCGCTAATTTTATTGACTTTGGATAACCGCAGAGCCGATACGTCATTAAACAGAACACTAAAATTTTAACTTATAGCTAGTCGGCGATTTATGCAATGGAGGGGGAAAGGAACTACCACACTACCCCATTATCTCCTGGCCTAGTTGCCTTATAAGTGGTGCCTTCTTAGTATCACTTGTGAAGTACACACCTGTCTTCGGACAATTGACTAAACAACAGATAAATGTCATTAATCTTAATAATAATAATAATAATAATAATAATAATAATAATAATAGTAATGGTATTATTAGGTACTGTTGTAATTCTGCTTCAGATGCAGAGGCATTAATATAGTAAAATAAAATATGAATGTAGGAACGTTCTTGAAAAAGTATTTACTCTGCCAGTGTTGTATTATGATTTCCTTTTAAAAACGTACACAATGAATGGGACTAGCGTTAATTAAATAAATCTCTAGGGGACGGACCAACAAGCCTAAAAAGTACAAAGAGAACGCAATGTAAAATATGTTGCATGTAATGAAATTAATACTGGACGTATATTTAGAAACTACAATTTGTAATTAGAACGTACCGCTTTGTCAGACAAATGGCACATTACAGTAGGCCTATGTATGATACTGCTAACAGTTGTGTAACGAAAATTCTGCTACACTTTGCGGATAAAGCACTGACTTGCAGGGTTGAAAAAATTCGGAATTGTGCGAACCAACTCATGACAGGAGAGTTGAAGATAAGCAGTAATGAATAACTTTGCAGTGAAGACAATTTTTACACACAAATATGCGCTCACTCTTGCACAATTTGTTACTTTTAGCATGGGCTTATTTTCAGAAAGAGAGACATTTAGATTTCTGAACCGAGCGAGATGACTCATGCGTTCCTCACGGGACTCGCGTTCGGGAGGTCCGCGATACAAATCCCCGGAAAGACCAACCTGACTGTAGTTTTTCCGTGGTTTTCTTCAGTTAGGCAGGCAATGCCGGGTTGGAATTTTCATTGCCACGGTCCATTTCCCTTCCTCTTGCCTGTAGAAAAAGAATTTAGATTTCATATCATATCATTCATCTTCATTATCTCATTCCATAGGGATATTCAGGTCATGACGCATGTCTTCATCCGCTTACGGGAGGGGCTCCTATCTGAAACCGTTTCTCTCTGGGTTCCAAGCCTTCCACAATATCTCTTCCAGGATTCAGTCCTTAAGAACACTTCCAGGGGCGCCTCGACATCTTGGAAATTCCGTTGGAATGGATCCTGTGCTGCTTGGTTACCTTTGCGGTATGAACTTAGGGCGGGGGGAGTGTAGGGATGTCATGCGGCCGGTGGGCTGGTACACCTCATCCTTATTCATCCCGTAATTCGGGATAGGCCTCAGTCTGACCGACGTGCTGAAAGGTCGTCCCTAACCCACTCCTAGCCACCTAACCCTAAATTTCTCAAAGATAGGAACAACCTAATCGAATGTATATTTATTATTATTTTTTATTTTTTTTTTCTGGCCATTCCAACTTTGCTATATGGATCAGAAACTTGGACTCTAACAACTAGTCAACTGAAAATAATAGAAGCAGCTGAGATGAGATTACTAAGACCGCTAGCAGGCTACACTCTCTATGACCATAAATATAATGAAGACATCCGACAAGAACTAAATATCGCAGCTATTACAGAGACAATCCACAAGTATCGGAGCAACTGGCATGAGCATGTTCTACGGATGCCAAATGATAGAATACCCAGGAGATTATTAAATTACAGACCCCTTGGATACCGAGATCGTGGACGCCCGAAGAAGCGATGGAGAGACCAGCTTTTCACCTGAGACGGAACAGGCCAAATGGCCTAAACCCTGATAGCTATTGATGATGATGATGATGATGATTTTTTTTCAAGTAAATTCTTGATAGGCCTACTTCTTAATACCTCGAAGAGCGTTTGGTATCAAAAGTAAAAATATTTGTCTTAGCGTGTTGGCAGCGATCGATTAATTCCGGAGTTCTCTTTACTCGCAATACTGCGCAAAAGTAGCCTAGCATTCTGACTTGAACCTCTCAAAGACGAAATGGCTTTACATCTAGTGCAAGCTAGGATAGGCCTATATTGTTATTAGCGCATTTTTCCTAAATATTTTCGATGGATCGTTTTCATCGTCATGAAGAAGAAAATTATTTATTTTATAGAACTTTATGTAAATGTAGATGAAACTTCAAATCATTGATGCAATAGGCTACAGTGCACATGTTTTAAACCATAAGATGCGAAATAGGCCTAGTTTGTTTTCTGCAGTTTTAGTCTGTACATATAAGCCCCGAAATACAGCGTTCCCAGAATTCCATAGTCCTTCCTTGTCCTGTAATATTTTATGCTGTCTCAGAGAATGCGGATGCTGTAGATCAGCGGTCATCAGCACAGAGCACCCTAGAGCTAGCGTTTCTTACCCGCGGAGAACACACTGCGCAATGGTGCATTCGTAGCTGCTGGCGGGTATGCTCTCTACCACGACGGGGCACACGGGACGGCTTTGCTTACCCTTTAACCATTTTGCTATAGACTAAAATATGTGCAATTCATTAATAGAAGTCAGTGCAGGGGCGGCCCGTCCTTATGTGCTACAGTGCTACAGCACAATGATAATTTTGGCTCAAATAATGTATTTGTAATACCACCATAATATTTGATCTGTCATTTGACAATTTCCCGTGGTTATGTTCATGACGCGTTATAAAGTGTTTAGTCTTACTGCCTTCTTTGTTGCCTCAGGGGGTTCGTTGTGCTACTCGAAGCTGCACATGAAAAATGTAGACAGTTATGCGCATGTGCGAAGCTGAAATCACTGCTCTGATTGGCTATTTTTACGCGGGAAAGTGCTGTAGTGAGCTTCAGCACAACACAGCTTGGAGATTGCAAAAGTAAAGCGTAACGAAAGAATGCTTGTTTGTGGAAGAATTCGGAACTATGTACAATGTATTTGGTAATTCAAGTGTCCGACTGCTGCTGCCATCTACCAGTTAAAGTTGCTGTCAACAGCTATACTATACTGAACAAAGAGTGTTTCAGATACAAGTTGGATTTCTATACGGAAGACCTGACTTCCGAAATATAGATGGCTGTTCAATTGTCACAATACATAGTATCCAACAATTTACAGGATCCATTCTGTGAAGTATCGAAGTTGTTAAATATTTTGGTTACAACACCAATGACCACTGCTGAGCCAGAAATATGTTTTTCTTCCTTGAAACGCATAAAAACGTTTTTAAGGAACACTATGTCCCAGGATCGTCTCACTGCTCTTGCAACACTGTCAATAGAAGAGTGTATGATGTCCAAGATGGAGGGGTTTAACACCAAATGACAAGTTCTGCAGTACGAAAGAACGTCGTATGGACTTCATATTTCATCACTAGACCAGACTCCAAATTAAGATAAATACATAAGTGTAGGCCTCTACAGTAGGCCGATATAGAGATTGTAGCACACTCATTATTTTGACCACCAGCCGCTACTGAGTCAGTGGATAGTCAGACAAAACGATAATGAAAAAGCTTCTTTGTTGCAAGTTGGTGAAATTTTTTAGGAATCTGACTGCAGTGTTTTTTTTTTAATTTAAAATTAGATAACATAAGTTTTGTAAGGACTCGTTTAATAAACTTTTAAAATAAGTTTTATAGGCCTATGTGTGCTTGTTTTGGGAATCTGAGTTTTGTCTGAAAAAGAGAAGTCCATTACTTTTATATCATTAGGTTGCATGAAGGTAGATTTGTGCCACAACGAAGTAAAAAAAAAAAAGCGTGAACTTCATTTTCGTTATTTCGTTATTTAAGGCAATAAAAATTAATGAGAATATTTCCCAGACCGCAACATTTCGTTTCCAAGGTAACTGCAGAGCGGAAACCGTAGGATAATGCACACTGCTCTAATGAGGGAGGATACACAGCGTGTACCTACTGCACTAACAGTCTTCCAGTGTCCTGTCTATATTAAAAAATTAAATGGTCTCCTCGTGTAGAGAATTGCGTGTAAACAAATGAACGCAGCTAGGCATTCGTTTCGAACACCTGGATTTGTTGAAAAGAAAATATTTCAAATGGGGGGGGGGAAAGGGATAGGCCTAGTTTTTTTTAACGAAAAAAGACCCATTACAGTCACAATGGAGATACGAAAGAATTTGAAGCCTGTTTACATCTATAAAATATAACTCATCTTGTCACATGTAGCCCAATCATCTTGTCACATGTAGCCCAATCATCTTGTCACATCTCGTCATATCATCTCATTTAATCGTTATCATTAGGGCTAGGATTTTGATGAAATTGCATCTTTTTTTCTAGTAAGCCAGAAACATTGCTGCTTTAGTGTTTATACTGGGTGTTCATTTCAAAGTGTGTCATGACGTCACTGTTGGTGAGTCAGCGATTTGAAGCGAGTTTCAGCTTTTATGACAGAGATGTTGCCTGTTAATCAAGGCGTTCAATCTGAACTTAAGAACGTGTACGGTATAACTTGAACGTCGTAGCAACAGATGGCGGTCTGTACGGTCTGTGTGCTACCATAACCTCTTTCGAACTGTGTTTTGCGAGGTCAAGTCGTACGCAGGGTAGTTGTTATCATCGTTTGCGTACGGTAACATTCCACAACACAAATCAAATGCTCCGTGTCCATGTTGACCATCGAAGTTAATGTCAACAAATACTGTACGTAAGTAATCGTCTTAACCCTCTCCCCATATCCCGACAGTAAGAAAAAAACTCACCTCAGTACGTGTTTCGAAACAGTTCACATTCCTGGCACTATAGGCGTTACCGTACGTATCGGTAATTACTCTTCAGAATGAACGCCGTGCTTGCTAGTCAACTTCTCTTGCATATAGGTAATTCGCCTTTGCGGAAATGTAGGAAGATTGAACTCTCTAGGCTCATCAGCTAGCCACATGACGACATACAGCGAGCCATGACACACTTTGAACTGAACACCCAGTACTTTATGTGATAAACTGAGGCATTTTTTTTTGCATTTTTTTTTTTGCCTCTTACAACTCATAAGAGCATCTTTTGTGTCATTCGGACATTTTTTAGGCATTTTCATTTAGTTTTTGCCATAAATCCCAATTATTAATATAAAATGTTTATTTCCTTTGATATTTTGTCTACATATTTTGCCCATTAATACCCATTATTTTTTTTACTTGGTTATTTAATGACGCTGTATCAACTACGAGGTTATTTAGCGTCGATGGAATTGGTAATAGTGATATGATATTTGGCGAGATGAGGCCGAGGATTCGCCGTAGATTACCTGACATTTGTCTTACAGTTAGGAAAAACCTCTGAAAAAATCCAAGTAGATAACAGACCAAGCGGGAATCGAGCCCGCGACCAAGCGCAACTCCGGATTGGCAGGCAAGCGCCTTAATCGACCAAGCTATGCCGGTGGCTAATACACATGGTTTTGTATAATATTTTAGTCGTTTATCTACACAAATATTGCCATTTTAACGTAGTGCACTCCAACCACCCCTTCAATATAAACTCCTTTATACCTGCTAATTCCGGATAAGAGTGGCCTTGTGGTGGACTACATGGAAACTACATCAGGTAAAAAGTGTACCACTTAGAAAAAATTATGTAAAGTTAAATAAACTTAAATGTTGGTACTAGAATTGAATTTATTACTAGTCTAAGTATTAAGTAGTACAAAACCTCTTTTCCTACTTTGCCATTTATGTACGAACAATTTTTAGAGCATTTTAAGGGCATTTTTGAAAGATTTTTAGGTCATAACTGCATTTTTTTTAGGACTTTTTCATGATTTATAGGTCATCAAAATCCTAGCCCTAGTTATCATTATGTTATTTCATCATCAGCCATCTCGTGTTTTATTTGTTCATTATCATTGTCATCACACTATTTGAGGCACCTAGCGCACAAATGGCCCAACCCACGAAATTTTCATATTGAGTTTATTGCTTTAAAGAGCTCATATTGTTCACTTCAGAGTGTCAATCGGACTAATCATCATTCCAGTTTCTCCATGAAAGCTCAGCATAATTTTCGTTTGTGTATCGCATTTCGCACACTTACAAAAAGTAAAGTGGAAATATAATTTTGTGGGTTGGGCCATTTGTGCGCTGAACGCCTCATTTATGCTTCATCTCATCTCGTAATCGGAATCTCGTCAAAATTTTGTATAATCATCTTGCCACATGTTCTATCATTGTCATTCGTCTTTATATCACCATATTTCACCACCACCACCACCACCACCACCACCACCACCAATTGAATTCAGTTTATTAAGCCATTAGGCAATCAGTGATAGGCTTCGTCACAAATACAGAAGGTGAAAAAAAAAATAGTACAAATACACGTAATTTAAAACAGTAAAGTTTAATTAGAAGGAGAATGGTCTGCACAAGAGGGAAACAGATTACGAAATATAAAGAATACTGTTAGAGTTTGGGATTCGTCTACAAGAGCGTCGCGACACGAGGAGGTTTTACTCACCCGGTTGAGGATTGGCCATTGTCATCTGACACACGGCCATCTCCTACGTGGCGAACCTCAGCCGGAGTGCGATATGTGCCATGTTCCACTTACGGTGGAACACTTTTTATTGCGTTGCAGGAAATATGACCATGCACGGAGGCAATATGGAATTCGGCCGACATTACGTGACGCTCTTGGAAATGATTTTAATTGTGCAAATGCAGTTCTGAGATTTTTATCAAATACAGGTTTGGATAAGGTGATTTAGTTTTTTATTGATCCGTTTTACTCATCCTCCGGACCCTTTACATCCGGAGGTTACATTTGTTGTTTTATATTTGATTTTACATTGTTGACATTTCGGACTTTATACATCCGAATATTTTATAAAATTTTATGGTTTTAAAATATGATTGACAAGTTATCCTCGGTGGCCTTAGTTTTATTGTCTTATTTGTTCGTCTTGAATACCACCTAGTGTGGTAGAATTGCTCACTTTTATGTTTCTGTAGAAATCACCTTATGTATACTGCATTTGTGTGCCTCGTTTTATCGTGACAACGCTTTTAGTTCTTTTAGCACTCTGATTATTATATTATTTATGTATTTGTTACATTAAGAATTTTAGATAAGGGCGCAAATAGCCATAGTAGCTGACGCGCCCTTCTTAAACCCTACTACTACTACTTAATTAGAACAATGAAAATACAAAATATTTTGAACTATAAAAATTAATGAAAACCCTTCACTCTTAATGTATTATTTGTAACTAAATGTAGATAGACAACTTTCTCTCCCTTTCTCTCTAGTTTAACCTCTCCCTTCTAGGTTCATTTACACGACCCACGCCACCCGGGCCTTACAGGGCCGCGACCTGTCGGGAGAGGAATTAAACTGTGGATCACATACATACTTTTTTGACCACACAAGGACATGGAGGGCCTCCCCGGACGAGGGATCAGCTCAATGCCAGGGCCACCTCCGATACAACACAAACATTTAAGACATTACACAGCATTCACTCACACATATGAAAGGATTAAGGGAAGGATCGCCATCCATGGCCGGACTTTCAAGAGGTACAATCCAGGCATTTGCCTGGAAACAACTGAGGAAACCATGGAAATCCTCAGTTAGGATTGCCGGCCCCTGGGATCGAACCTCGGACCTCCCGAATGCGAGGCCAGCCCTCTACCACGCCCGCTCGGTGATAGACAAGTTTATTCATTAAAAAACAATTTCATTTGAATATATGTTAAAAACTCATCTATAAAGTAGAAAGGATTAATTAGAAGCCAGTTATAAAATATAGTTTTGAAACTATTGGTTAGTAACTTATAATATAGACTGGGAAACTTATTATTTAATCTCATCCCCAAGACAGAAAAATTTGTACTAATCTTATGTAACAGTTTTACAAGGACAAATACCATCTGGAATCCATCGTCATTGCGGGACTAATGATAGGAGCCCGTGGGACCATACTCCGGTTCCTAGTCGAGTCCTGTAAATCTTTTGGCCTACATAAAGATATTTTAAGGGATCTAACAATTGCAACACTCAAAGGATCAATAGCTATTTTCAGGCATTATACATATGGACCATGACTTTAATTCGCATCTTCTTGACGTTACTTCGTTTATTATCATGTGTTTCAATCTAATTCAAATTGTTATTTTTCACTCTAACAACAATGTATCACTAAACCTCAAGGCATTTACTTACTTACTGGCTTTTAAGGAACCCGGAGGTTCATTGCCGCCCTCACATAAGCCCGCCATGGTCCCTATCCTGAGCAAAATTAATCCATTCTCTATCATCATATCCCACCTCCCTCAAATTCATTTTAATATTATCTTCCCATCTACGTCTCGGCCTCCCTAAAGGCCTTTTTCCCCTCCGGTCTCCCAACTAACACTCTATATGCATTCCTCGAGGCATTTACTTTTTATTTCGTCCCACCTCTGGCAAACTAGCGAAAGTGACAAATTAGCGACCCTGTACTTAAGGTCTATATTACACTATTAAATAGCACAATATAGACCTTAAGTACAGGGTCGCTAATTTGTCACTTTCGCTAGTTTGCCAGAGGAGGGACGATTTTATCATGGTACTATTTGTTCATGGCAATCTGTAGTAAGGCAACAGGAAGAAATAAATAAATATGGAATATGAATTTGTTCACTATTTCTAATTTCATGATCTTGTATATAGTGTACTAATGAGTAGCATCTTGTCACAATGTTATCTTCGTCATTATCTTATCACCATCTCGTATCATCATTTAATCTTGTCACTGCAGTCCAGAGACCTGCAAGAGAGCGAGCGCGGGATATCGTTATCAGTCCAGGAAGGCACTGACGAAATGAATAACGACCATCTACGAATATTTCCGATAAATCACGAAGTAAGGCAACACACCAAGCGCTCGGGTCTGAGGACGAGCGCTCGGTGTTCAAGAGTGCTCTTCCTGTAGCAGTAAGCAGTAGGTGAATTGTAGGCTCGTCTAATCAGTACGTTTCATCAAAACGAATGTTGAAGATGATTCAATAGTATCGACGTCGATCTCAAGCAGAGGCTCGGACACCGTCTCTGTTGATGGTAAAAGATTACAAGACACGATGTCAAAAGTATATGCCTAAAATAAAGTTAAATCAGCAGTCAGAGTAGTGGAAAAAAAGGGAAAGCAGTTACTAGCTCTGCTTGGACTAAATTCGGAGAAGTAAGGGATAAGAATGCCTTAAAGTACATAGGATTGTCCACACCTATGGAGTAACGGTCAGCGCGAAACCAGGTGGCCCGGGTTCGAATCCCGGTCGGGGCAAGTTACCTGGTTAACGTTTTTTCGGCGTTTTCCCTCAACCCAGTACGAGCAAATGCTGGGTAACTTTCGGTGCTGGACCCCGGACTCATTTCACCGGCATTATCACCTTCATTTCATTCAGGCGCTAAGTAAACTAAGCTGTTGATAAAGCGTCGTAAAATAACCTACTAAAATAAAAAATAAAAATATTCCCAAGTTAATATGAGTAAAGTTCATATTACGTTCGAGATGAAACAAAATATATCGCTACTAGTTTATTATTTGCATTTCATACTTCGATAGACATTTTTAGTTATCACGTATTAAATGTAATTTCTCGGTTTTATATACATTTTATAGTAATATAACCAAACATTTCATTTGCATTTACAATATTATTACGATTAAATTTGTGTCTCAGTTTGTTTTTGAAGTTAAATGTTAAACTGAGTAGGAATGAAATATATTTATACAGAAAATCATTTCAGGCTCTTTCAATCTAAACAAAGAAAAATGTGTAATTAATTAAATTTCCACTAAAATATATAATTGTTGAAAACAATCGAATGATTTCTATGATTATTCCATTGTAGGATTAAATCATTCGAATGCATGAATGAATTGTTCAATAACATTGCAGTATGTTGATTACTCATGCGCTCTTTTTTCTTATCGCCATGTAGGTCAGGTGTTTAATTTAATGAAGATCAGGGTCAGATACTGGGGCTGTTAGAAGAGTCAGTACGCTACAACCACACAGAACATTCGAAGCTTATCATTCTATTGTTGCGTCATATGATTCTGAACTGGAAGCTCTTATCATTATCTTAAAATGGAACACATTCTGTTATGCGAGTACATATTTTGTGTAACTTCATACGGCTTGTTGTGGTGGTAAGCAAAATCAATGAATAATCGAGTGATATTGTGAATATTTCTATTATTTCGAATGGTTTTGATAATCAAATGAATGCATTCGATTTTTACCAATGCTGTACTACGTAGTACTGTAGCTTACTGCTTCGCGTACAGTGGTTGAAGCGAGCGCTCGTTCCGACAGGGGAGCGATCCCCCGGGCGAGCTCGAGCGAGCGCAGGCCAAACCCGAGCTCGAGCGATTACACACGAAGCGCATTCGGTAAAACCGATCTCAGATATGGTTAAGCATCGCTCTCTTGCAGGTCTCTGCTGCAGTCCCTCATATAGGTTATCTTGTCATCACCATCTCTCGTATAAATTTTCCACCAACTGTCGCTTAATCTTCTCCCCGTTAACTGAATCTTGTCACCATCATATCGTTACATAATTACCACATCATCTCGTCATTGGTATCTCGTCACATCTCATGATCGGCGATCAGATTTGAGCTCTTTCTGAGTTTTGGTGCGTCAACACGAAACAACTTGATATTTCTACAGATACAAAATGTCAAGTCTAGCTTCAGGAGAAATACAGCGCAATTACGTCATGTTTGCCGTTCATATATTATTGTTTCCTATTTGGCTACGGAAGACATGTGATTGGCGAGTCCGTATGACACAGAGTAACGCGTGATGGGATGGTGGGGGGGGGGGAGCTCGCTCGTCTGGCTGGGGAATCTGTCCCACAAAACGAAACCAGTGAAAGGAAGAGGAAACGCCTTATCGGACTATCAGGAAATAACGCGGGGTTACCGACTGGAAAGCGACAAGAGTGGAGGTCAGGTCGACACCCAGAAATGTAATTAAACGGCACTGTCACTACACTCCGGTGCCAGCGATCCTGACGGTATCCGCCACAACACACTTTTCTGGCCTCTATAAATTGATGCCAAGATAAGCTCATTATTATTGTTGTTGGAACATTCGCTACCGTACTTCAAAATGTTCGATACTGTAGCCTGTATCAAAAATTTGTTATTAGGCTTACATTCAACTTAATATGCAATATATTAATACTAGCTGTACCCGTGCGCTCCGCTGCACACGTTAGAAATAAATATAAAGTAATTACATAATTAAAATAGGACATTTGATCCAGGGAACATTCGTGTTTGATAGAAGGATAAATCGTTTATTATGTTACTTAATTTAAATTGTATTAAACAAATTAAAATGCGATCATTTTTATCTAGAGACCACTCATTTGGTCATAAAAATTATTTTAGGAAATACAGGAAAAGAATGCCTATCAAGTTTTCTGTGCATAAGAAGCTGTTTTAATCTTACCTGTCCTCGATTCACTCAGAAGTTACTGTAATAACATTATAGCATTATGTCCATCTAGAGAAACTACACTTTCCAATGGTGAAATAATAATTATACAAATCGGTTAATTTAGCTTCCGATATTACTTCATACAAACACAGAAACATTCTCTGTAGGCTATGTTTCATAGCTTTCGATTGTTGTTGTCCAAGGCCCTTTATAGACAAAGCCATTTGTTTTTTATTTCATTACACCGCCTTAGATGGCGTTGTTATTGTAATTTTAAACTCATTAAATATCAGTCCTATCAAAATTTTGCATGGAATAAAACTTATCGGAAATTATTTGTAAAGAAACTTTTGTTATGTAATATTTTTCATGAAAATTAATAACAAGGGAGATATTTCGATTTATTTAATTCAGGCCCCCTTATAACCTCCCTTTTAAATGAAATATTTTGAATGCCATATAGCCTAAATTCTAAGTTACAACGAACTTAATTTATATTCCAATTTTCATATAAATCGGTTCAGCCATTATCACGTGAAAAGGTAACAAACATCCAGACAGACAGACAGACAGACATACAAACAGAAATTTCAAAAAAGCGATTTTCGGTTTCAGGGTGGTTAATTATATATGTTAGCACCAATTATTTTTGGAAAATCGAAAATTACCAGAAAAATTTCGGCTACAGATTTATTATTAGTATAGATAGATTTGTTTCTTAAAAAAATGACATGATAGGTCCATCTCTAAATTAACAACTACCTGTTAGACCTACCCTAAAAATATGCATGATATAGGCTACACCATGCGTTTTATTAATATCTCTATAGCATCAAAGACGACGCTTTCCTTTGAAGAGATAAGATAACATTTTGTTTATTGATTAGGCCGCCTCAGATCCGGTCCAGTCACAAGAAGCTGTATAACTATATAGGCTACTACACGCCAAAGCTAAATCTGCG